>NC_046166.1:7189142-7266642 GCF_011064425.1 Rattus rattus | reverse complement strand
TGGTAGAGCGCTTGCCTAGCAAGCGCAAGGCCCTGGGTTCAGTTCCCAGCTCCGGAAAAAAAAAATGGAGTTGTTCAACTAGACAAGAAAGCCTTTTCCCCAGTCAGGAGTGACACACGCTCATGTGCAACTGAAATGCAGAAGCCACCGCTGTCCGCTATGGACCAGGTTGTCTCTTCCGTTTGACCACCAGAGCACCTATGGCTCTACAGCACTAAGTCACACACTCGGGGCTGCCTTCTTTCCTTCTTTACTGTTCCTTGGATATGAGCTCATCAGTCTCCCATGCTCCCGGGACAGCCCTAACCTGGGAAGGACTTAGTATGAAGAGGAGATGCTGGTGCCAAGAGACCAGCATAGGTGTGTCTCCCGTTTCTCTCACTTCTCTCTCTTCTCCCCAGGGCGAAATGGGTCCAAAGGGAGAATCTGGGATAGCAGGACATCGGGGCCCCACAGGAAGACCAGGGAAACGAGGCAAGCAGGTAAGGGCCTCAGGGTTTGCTCCCACTGAGGTCACACCCCGTGGCTTGGAGGTGTGTGGAGAAGCATGCGGGAGTCAACTAGAGCCATCCCACAGCCCTGCACTCAGGCATCCTCAGGACTGGTGGACAGAGCAGCCTCACCACCGACCAGCCTTTGGGCTTCTCACGGCTGCCACAGTCCAAGATTACAGGCTCTGCTCAAGGTCAGAAGTGAGAGTGGGCAGAGTTCACCTAGGTCATAGGCACACGTATGTCTTAACTAAAGCACCCGGGAATGAAGGAGGCTGAGGTCATTCGGCAGAAAACCTGCCTTTTGCCCAATGTACTGGTATAAACAGAGTTTTAGAGAAGAGCCTAGGCACTTCCTGGCTGCTAGTAGGTCTTTTGGGCCCCGGTGACAGTTTTCTCTACACAGCTTCTAATTTGGGGGTGATCCTCTTCATTGGGTTTGTTAAGAGTTTAGGGAAGTTGTTCACCCTGAGCTCCCAAGTCAGCAGGGCAAGCCAGGTCATGCAGTTGGGAAAGGGAGGAGGAGGGCTCGTGCTCCTGGATTGGCTTGAGGACTGTGCTAAGTGCCCACAGGAAAACTAGCGCCTTCACTCGTGGGCAGAGGCATCTGAGAGATGAGCCGTGCCACCTTTTGTTGTTGTTGGGTTTGGTTTGTTTGTAAGACGGGGTCTCACTATGTAACACAGGAGGGCCCTGGCCTTTTCTACACCTGCATTGTTTTTCTTTTTATTATTATTACCATAGCTTTGCTGCCCATTTCTTTTTTTGTTGTTTTGTTTTTCGAGACATGGTTTCACTGTGTAACCCTGGCTGTCCTGGAACTCCCTCTGTAGACCATGCTGGTCTTGCCCTCAGCAATCTCCCTGCCTCTGCCTCCGAATAGATACTTGAAATCTAGCTTTATGTAGGGCTGGGGCAGTGACTTGTGGGTAAAGTTCTTCCCGGGTAAGCATAAGGCCTGAGCGTGATGCCAGCATTCATGAGAAAAGCCAGTGTGGCAGCTCTCACCTGTAATCCAAGCACCAGGGAGGGTCCCAACCACTCCGGCCAATTCCACAAGCGAGAGACCCTGAATTAAAATAAGGTGTGTAACAATAGAGGAAGCCACCTGATGTTGACCCTTGGCCTCGGCTCGCACAGCTTATGTAAATAACCTTGATTGTTGAAAATCGATATTTATTCTTGTGATATGTATACTTGTAATAAGTATACTTTTTAATATTAATGATGTTGAGTGCGTTGGAAGAAGGTTATTTCGAGCACATAAATAAAACATTTCTTATTTTTAATTGTTATCGTATTTTATGGGGTAGATGGTGATATAATTATGTATATACCTACATTGTGGAGTGGCCAAATCCAGTTCTTAGACATAACTAGCACCTCCAATTTTAATGTTTCTTTGTAATGAGAATATTTGAACTCTATCCAGCTCACTGGCTTTCTGTCTCTATCCCGTCGTTGGTTATGGCCTGGCTGGGTATGATAACCTTCCATAATTTTTTTCTTCTTTCATTTTAAGATGTCTTCCTTTGTTTATCCATTTACTATGTTCTTGTTGCTTTGAGACAGAGTCTCATGTAGCCCAGGCTGGCCTCAAACTCTGGCCTCAAACATGCTGGGGTTACATGTAGTTCAGAATTATTTCTTTTCTCTTATGTCCAATATGTAGTTATTTTGTCCTTTTCTTATAACTTAAAATCGCAATGTGTGCAGCATATTGTTATTGTACAAATTAATGAATTTGTAACGTCTTCTAAAAATACCTGCCTCATATTCTAATGAACAAGGAAGATTACGTGGGGCCGCCCAGACCATAGGTAACGCAGAGAAGAGGACATGCTTTTTCCATTGGGTTGGCTCT
Source organism: Rattus rattus (assembly GCF_011064425.1). Classification (NCBI taxonomy): domain Eukaryota; kingdom Metazoa; phylum Chordata; class Mammalia; order Rodentia; family Muridae; genus Rattus; species Rattus rattus. Next base: position 7,264,287 of record NC_046166.1, on the reverse strand, counting down.
TTCCCAAGGCAGAAGTGAGGATCCTCAGATTTCAGTCCAGGAAAGCTGCTGTTGACTTGATCCTAAAAGCCTCCGTGGGGTGGGGATATAGGTCAGTAGTAGAGTTTTTACCCAGTGTACAAAGGGCTTTGAGTCCCAGCATCACAAAAAGAAAAGGAAAAAAAAATCTCCAGTTAAGGGTACAGAACCACTTCCACAAGAGAATCCTCCTAAGTTCACAGAAGATAAAGAATAAATAATGTTTCCCCTCTAATTCAGCTCAGGGAAACCTCCCATAAAGACATGGCACCTTCCACACAATGAGCAACGAAACAGAAGCTTCCTCTGCCACTGGTGTCAGAGTCAAGGAGCGTTTCCAGCTCCTTCAAACTGTGCACTTCCTGAGCCCGGAGCCAGCTGGCCTACTGTTAGAAAAACAAGCCTTACTGGCTATATTAAGCTGGTGTGACTTCCTTTGCCATTCTGGGACCCATCTTGGTTGCCGTTCGGAATACTTCACCCTGGCCTAAGGATTAACAGCCTCCTCTGTGAGAGTGGAATTGGAAACAAACCAACCTCATGGGTCCCCTGGGACAAGCATAGGAAAGTCTCCAGGGGCCATGTTGGCAGGAAGGTTGCTCACTGAATCAGTGTGGTGACTGGAAACAGAGTAGCTACAGGTGTGGCTCTCTTTAAGAAATCAGGACTTCTTGGGTGAAAGGGACATTTGGCCGGGACATCTAGCATCCAGTTGGTCATCATGGTTGATCTAGCTGGTCTGGCTATTGAGGAGGGAACTCACTGGTCCATGTGCTTCTTCCAAAGCTGCACGGTTGGATGAGGAAGATGGCCTTCTCCAACAGAGGGCTGCTGTTTGGTCAGGCGTATAAAGGTTGTTGTGCTTCCCTACCAGGATCTCCAGAGGGCTCTAGGAAATCAGAACTTGTGTCCCCATGAGAGAAGATGAAGCCTGGCCAGCCACAAGGGCAATCAGCTTGTTCCTCCCTCACCCTTCATTCCTCACAAGCCATATCTTCACTCCTGCCATCTTTGTTAACCTCACAGAACCTAAGTGGGTGCCTATTTACTGGTCCTACTTTAGAGAAGATAAAACCAGGGCACAAAGCAATGTTGTGAGTTACCTAGGACCTCACAGTCAAGGTAAAATATCTTGACAGAAAGATCATCAAAAATCCCTCCCCATCCACTGCCAACTTCCTTCTTCCCCTTCTTTTGGTCCGGGGAGAGAAGACGGACATGGTAAATTCTAGCCTACATGGAACTTATGTCTCCCGGGGAGACTGTGATGAATGATCACACAATAAGTTATGACCAGTGATCTGAAATAAATGCTAGAAGAACCATGGTGTGTGTGTGTGTGTGTGTGTGTGTGTGTGTGTGTGTGTGTGTGTATTTGTGTGTTTGTGTGTGTGTATTGTGTGTGTGTGTGTGTGTGTGTGTGTGTGTGTGTGTTTGGTTTCTGAAACTGAGTTTCACCCTGTAGCTCTCTGTGGCTTAGAACTGGAACTCGCTATGTTTCTCAGGCTGCCTTTAAACTAGTAGCAATCCCCCTGCCTCAGCCTGTGAGCTCGTGATGACAGGCATGCACCTCACCACTCAGCCTGAAGAGAAGCTTTAAGAGAACACGATGAGGAACACCAGTGTTGCCTGGGGAGATCTTGCTGCTGAGACATCAGAGCTTAAAGCTGAAGGCAGAGGGGCATAAGGAAGAGCTTGGAGTTTGAAGAGAGAGAATTTTTTGAGAAGTAGGATAAGAATCATGGTGTTTTTGACAAAACAAAACAAAACAAGACACCAGCAACAACAACAAACCCTCTGACTCAAGGCCAGTCCAGAACCAGCTTCTTGAGCTCAGTAAGGAGTACCATCTCTACCAAGAGAGCAACAGGAAGTCCGTGGGTAGAAACAACTCTTCTGATAGAATGAAAACGACCCTAACATGTAGACGAATGTTTACGTGATAGGTCCAACTCGGCCACCTGAACGTTAGGCATTGCACAGATTCTGGTCTGAAATGCCAGGGATGAGGTGAATTGGTTCTGCTGTCCTGTGCCACGTTTCTAGAACAGAAATGAACTTCCTGAGGTCATCAAACTTGCAAGTGTTGCTTGCTCTGTTCATCTCAGGAGTGGGGTACTGGAGACCAGTGATATCGCACTACGAGCTTTCGCTCTTCTGAGCAACGTGGTCTCTGACTTAGAGACAATGTGGAGGAAGACCCTTGTCATGTCATGATATCACAATGGGTTCCATCTTTCTCTCTGTTAGGGTCAGAAGGGAGACAGTGGAATTATGGGCCCACCAGGCAAACCTGGGCCTTCTGGTCAACCTGGCCGTCAAGGTCCTCCCGGGCCCCCAGGACCCCCATCTGCAGGTAAGACTTATGTAGCTTCACTTGATCTACACAGTAACACTCCCAACTATGTCTCCCAGAAAGGACACAAGGAGACGCAACATAGCTCTGCTTTGTATCTCTTGCTAGAAGCTACCAGAGTCTCCTTTGCATAGCTTCCTAATTTCTCTACGATTTGTCTCACTGAACTTTGTTTTAACATTCTGGAGAACATACAGAGGAAATAAAGAGAGTAAATTACATTGGTGATGCCATTTTATTTTCAGGGAAAAGGGTACCTATTTCATAACTACAATCTTTTTCACACGTTTATGTCTCCAAACATTATCTTAAACCCAGGAGAAGGCATTGCAGATTTTTCTGTCTTACACAGTGAGGTGAAAGCTATTCGCATTGGGTATATTGGAAGAAACGTCTAAAAAGAAATTAAGAGTCAATCATTGAAGATGAAATAGATCTGCTTCTACCTTGTTTTATCTATTGTCTTAGGGTTTTACTGCTGTGAACAGACACCATGACCAAAGCGAGTCTTAATAGGACAACATTTAATTGGGGCTGGCTTACAGGTTCAGAGATTCAGACCAGCATCATCAAGGAAGGAACATGGCAGCGTCCAGGCAGGCATGGTGCAGGAGGAGCTGAGAGTTCCACATCTTCATCCGAAGGCTGCTAGCACAATACTGGCTTCCAGTCAGCTAGGATGAGGATTTTAAAGCCCACACTCACAGTGACCCATCTACTCCAACAGGGCCACACTTTCTAATAGTGCCACTCCCTGGGCCGAGCATATACAAACTATCACACCCATTTGATTTGATTAGCTAGGTCCTTTAGTTTATTCCCTTGTCAGCTCAACGTAAGGCCTTTTAAAGCACCTCACCTATAAAAAGACGACATTCCTAAGTCAATCTTCAGCTATACAAAAGGAATCACAACTGTAATTACATCTTTCTTTTCCTTAATAAAATAGAAATATTTTAAAAGTCCACAATGCCTTTCTTCTACTGTATTTATAGGAACATGTTTGCCCACACATGCTGAGGTTGTCATGGAATGTCCTGTTCTGTTAGATTCCCTCAAACCAAAGAAAAGTTTGCTCTGAGACTCTATCTTGTCAAGGCACCATGAAGAATCAGTCTGACTCAAAACTCTTTTGGGTTTTTTTTTTTTCCCTACCTTTCTAACTGCCACAAAAAAGGTCATGTGAAGAGCTGGGAAGTATTGGCGCTCATCCCAGCACTCAGAAGGGAGAGGCAGGAGCATCTGTGTGAGTTCAAGGCCAGAGCGGTCTACAGTGTGAGTTCCAGGACAGCCAGGGCTATTACCCTGAGAAACCCTGTGAAACAAACAAAACCAGAGACGATTAGGTGAGGAACCTGGTGAACTGTGGCAGGAACACACTGGCGAAGGACCCTTCTGCTTTGGCCTGCTCCTTCCCCACCTCTTATTTAGCTAAGTGTCCATGGATTCTGGGGACCATTGTCTCAAGCTGTGCTTGGGCATCACAGCATCTCAAGACAGGGAATCCTCGGAGCCACAGGTACCAGTCATGGTGGAAGCCAAGCTTTGCCTGTGGGAAGAACCTCCTTGGACCTTGGAGTGTTTCGGGGCTAACGTCCCGAGGATTCTGGAGACGTGGTGGTGGGGTAGATGCATACGAAGGTGGGTGGCAAACTGAGACCTCCCTGCTCCCCCCCCGTGTGCTTTTGTGTATTTGCAAACCTGGCCCCATCTGACCTCAGGATGGGTCTGGGAACGGTGAGCAGGTTCTCAGAAAGCCATGCGTTACAGTCTGTTGAGAATTGTAACCCAAAGATTTGGCAGCCAGCAGAGTTTTGTTGTCCGTCCCTGGCCTCTAGTTCCTTCTCTCCTGCCTCTCTCCACCCTGGCCTCTCCTAACAGGATGGACTGTCATTTCTCGAATGGCTCTCACTGTTAGTGACCTTCTTTCTCTTTCCTTCCTTCCTTCCTTTCTTTCTTTCTTTCTTTCTTTCTTTCCTTCCTTCCTTCCCTTCTGTCTTTCCTTTTTCCATTAGTGTGTGTGTGTGTGTGTGTGTGTGTGTGTGTGTGTGTGTGTGTGTGTGTTACTAGTGTTGAGCACAGGTCAGGGCTTCTCATACACACTCTCTAATGCTGATCTATACCCCCAGCTGACTCACGTTTGACAGATGTGTTTCATTTTCCTGCTGGGCGCCAACCACCTTGAAAGCTGAGTCAGCATCACATCCCCCATGGCATCATGGGACTGGTCCCTACAGAGACTCACTGTCCCTCCCTCACCTGCAGGTTTGAAGGTCATCTCTTCAGACTGATGTCCCCTCCCTGTTCCTTCCTTTCAAAGGACTCCCTTTCTGAGGAGCTACCCAGAGGAAGGGGCGAAGAGGACAAAGGGAGAGTGGGTCAGTCTCCCTGCTCTTTGTGAAAATCTGGGGCAGGGGTGTAGGTAGGGGTTTAGAAGAGACGTCCCTGTGTCTAGCTTGGGTAATAATACAGAGTTTGAGCGGTTCTCTGGAGTGACTCCCCCACATTTTAATCTGATAAAAGCCCCAAAACCTTTAAGAGTATGGGACGTTCTAAGGCTGGCCTGGGAAAAGAAGTAGATCAGACAAAAGCCACAAAGCCACTCCAGAAGAAACTGCGCCCTCTGCCCTTCCTCCAATCCTCTTCTTTCAAGAGGACACAGGTTATAGTGTGTTCTGTCCAATGCTCTATCCTTTTATGTCCAATCCTTCCTTTTATGTCTAAGAACCTTGGACTTCCCCAAGGCCACAGAGATCGCCCAGAGTGCATCCGTGGCTCCTGAAACCCCACACAGCCCTTTGGTTGTCATTCTGCCTTCTCATGCTCTCCTCTTCCTGCTTCCCACAGGCAGCTCCTGGGAGAGATGGAGAGCGAGGTCCTCTGGCAATCGGGCATGGCAGTGAGACTGGGGTGTAGTAAGAATTTACGAGTTTTGGTTTCTTTTTGAAAAAAAAAACACAGAAATATGAGAACATGTTTTCATATGTGGATATGTGGGATATGAGGCTGCTTCAGATTGTCCATAGCACCTGACTATGATTTGTCTTGTGCTCTAGCAGGGGCGTGACTTTGTCAGCCACAGCAAGTTTCTGTGAACTTTGCAAAGGGTACATAAATGCCAACGCCCTGAACGGTGGGCTGTTGGTTGCAATTTGTTAAGTAGTCATGTGTGAAAAAAAAAAATCAGATATCCAGACAGCAAAGATCAAACTTGCTCCAAGGAACTTAATGCCCCTAATCGATAGGAAGTACTCTAACAATAATATCACCCCCTGGGGGCTGGAGAGATGGCTCAATGGTTACAAGCAATGACTGCTCTTCTAAAGGTCCTGAGTTCAATTCCCAGCAAACACATGTGGCTCACAACCATCTGTAATGGGACCTGATGCCCTCTTCTGGTGTGTCTGAGGACAGCAACAGTGTACAAAATAACGTCGCCCCCCCCTCCAATTCCTAACTTTATTCAGGGATCTCTTTCCTTTCCTCTCTGTCCCTTTTTTTTTCTCTCTCTCTTTTATCTAGGATTAGGGAGTTAAAGGGATGGAAGGAAAGGGGTGGCAAAGGGTAGAAGAAAGAAGAACTCACAAAGTAGCAAAGACAGCTACCCTGGGGTAAAGAAGTTCAGGCTGTGTCCTTCAGAGCAGGAAGCTGGCAGGATGCTGGATGTCCTCGGACACCTGGGAGGAAGCGGAAGCAGTGGGGGACTGCAGTGGTAGCAGCAGGCTCCTTGCCACATCCTGTTGGAGGCCACCTCAGGTCTGTCAGCACCATGGAGCCAGCTGATGTAGGAGTTGGAGAGGATAGGAATGCTTTAATTACTCAGGTTACGGGGAAGGGGGGGATGGGAGTGAGGAAGGAATACAGGCAAAATCTAAGATGTAATTTGCAATAATACGATTATAAATTTGGACAGTTCTTTCCTGTAGCCAGACAGGATATGAATGAATCGACATGGTACCTGGGAGTGCCCATGTTCTTGGATCTGTCATCCGAATGGGGCAGTTATTCAAATATCAGTCATACCACTAATTGGATAAATATCTGAAAAGCCCTGGCTCTTTCCGGGGCTATGTTTCTGGTGGAGTTCTGAGGTCATAGAACATTCCAGAAGGCTGCTTGGGTGCCTCTCTCAAGTTCTTCCTCATCTCTCTGGAGTCATCTGAAAATATCAAAATCCAAGACTATGCTTTCCCACAGAACTCTACTCCTATTCTTCGTTAGAACTGTAGTTTGACGTGATGTTGAAGCAGCTTGTGAGCCAACTCAGGAGGACTTAAAGCAGGTGGGGGTTTTCCAGGGGGTCCTTTCTACTGTGTGGCATCTTCCCTATGGTCCTGACATAGGTCATATCCTGGGTTCACTTTATTTGCTGCCCTTCTAGGATCTACAGACTCTGTTCCCAGGAGTCAGTCAGTCTCTCTCTCTGTCTCTGTCTGTCTCTGTCTCTGTCTGTCTCTGTCTCTGTCTGTCTCTGTCTCTTTCTGTCTCTGTCTCTGTCTGTCTCTGTCTCTGTCTGTCTCTGTCTCTCTTTGTCTGTCTGTCTGTCTGTCTGTCTCTCTCTCTCTCATTCTCACTCTTTTTCTCTATCGCTCTACCCAGTCAAATGGCTCCTGTTCCAGCCTCTTTCTGTCAGACAGATGTGACTTCCACGAAGACCTTTGCTCCCTAATTAGTTACTCAGTCACCAAACAGATATTCTTTTCCCAACATGTGTCAAGCCATGGCCTGCCCTTGTCAAACTTACCCTGTGGGAAGAGAGGCGGTGGTGGAATAACCTCAGAATGTGTAGGCTTGTAAGTGGAGGGGAGTGCCGAGAAAAACAGACAGACGTAAATGTGACAGAGTGGCAGGCTTCTCGGAGGAGGTGATGTTTGAACTGAGGGCAGAGGGAACCTAAGAGACCCTTGGAGAAGGGAGGATGGATGCTGAGGAAGATGACTTGATGGGGAGATATCCAGTACACATACCATTTCTCTAGTGATTCTCCATCACAAGGAACAATGGATCCTGAAAACCTTTAAAATTATGGATAGCCAAGAGCTCGAGCGTGGCTCAGTGGCAGAATGCTAAACCAAGTGTATGCAAAGGTCCTGGGTTCCTTCAACAGCCTTGATAAAAACAAATCTGCAGATGCCTGGGGTCTGTGTGGAATCTGTTTTGGTGTAACTTAAGGATCAAGGTCCTTAAAAGCCACGGTGAAGAGTCTGGATATGATGGCTTAAATCTGTGATTCCAGTACTTAGGAGATGGCCAGGAGAATTGCCACCAGTTGGAGACCAGCTTGGGCTACATAGCAAGTTCCTGGCCAGCCTGGGCTACCAAGTGAGACTCAGTTTCAGACCCCTGTTTTTTTTTTTAAAAAAAAAAAAAAGTCAAGACAAAACTGGGTATAGTGGTACACACCTGAAGTTCCAGCCACTTTCAAGGCTGAGGCAGGAGGATTGCTAAAATCCAAATGTTCAAGACCAGGCTAGGCAATGTAGTCAGACTTCATCTCAAACAAATCATCAATATGAGTCAAAATGAGGCTGTGTGGTGGTGCACACCTTAATCCCAGCACTCAGGAAGCAGAGGCAGGCGGATCTCTGTGAGTTCAAGACCAACCTGGTCTACAGAGTGAGTTTCAGGACAGCCAGAGCAACACGGAGAAACCTTGTCTCCAGTGTAGGGGGTTGGGGGAAATCAACATGAGAACTACAAACCAGGACATTGCTACAGAGTGAATTTCCTAACCACACTCTTCCAGGATGTATCTTGACTTTTCTTAGTACCGGGATGGAGATGGGGTTGGGAGAGAAAAACGTTCTATTTTCTTCCAGGAGAAATAAAACACACACTCAGAAATTTCTCTGTAAATATCCTCTATATAAGAAACTTAGAAGGGCTGGAGAGATGGCTCAGTGGTTAAGAGCACTGACCGCTCTTCCAGAGGTCCTGAGTTCAATTCCCAGCAACCACATGGTGGCTCACAACCATCTGTAGTGAGATCTGATGCCCTCTTCTGGTGTGTCTGAAGACAGCTACAGTGTGCTTATATATAACAAATAAATAAATATTTAAAAAAAAAGAAACTTAGAAGACAGCGTCAGTTGGACTGGCAAGATGGCTCAGCAGGCAAAGATACTTGTTGCCACAGCTGATGGCCTGAGTTCTGTCTACAGGTCTGGAATGGTGGGAGGAGAGCCCGAACTCTCAAAACTGGTCCTCTAACCTCCATCCGTGTGCCCTGCTGTGCCTCAAATAAATAGTAATCATTTTTTTTTTAAATCGGAGCTAAGGACCGAACCCAGGGCCTTGAGCTTGCTAGGCAAGTGCTCTACCACTGAGCTAAATCCCCAACCCTAGTAATCATTTTTTAAAAATACAATAAAAGTCTTCCATCCACTGCATATCCATCTACAAGGTAACCTTTTCAATTATGGTTACAAAGAAGGCGTGTCCACCAAGGAAATCTAGAGCCATCAGCAAATGGTCTATTAGCTTGGTTCAGTCCCTAGATGCTGCTATCAGGGCTGGAGGGTCCACAAACCCCTCGTCTTTCTGACAGGTTGTTACTTCGCGGTCAAACCTAAGGCTGTTGTGGGATCCGAGGCATTGTCTGTCTTCCAGGCAGGATTGAGGGGAGGCCCCATTCCTCGCTGGTTGGTTCTCCCTTATTCTGTCACATCATGGCTTGGAGCCTCTCCCTCTGCCTGTCCGGCCTCGAGCTCTCACTTCTCTTCTTTACACAGGTTGCTCCTATCGCCTGACCTGCTTGGCTCTAGTTACACAACAGTCTGTTGCTTTCTAGGACAACTTGTAATGGGACTCAAAGGGGAAAGAGGATTTCCAGGGCCCCCGGGAAGATGCCTTTGCGGACCCCCTGCGAATGTGAATAACCCCTCCTATGGGGACCCCGTGTATGGGCGCGGCTCCCCTCGAGTTCCTGCGGTAAGGCGCTTCCGGGGCGTGGTCTGGGTGGGTGCCGCAGATGCTGTCTACCAAATCTTAGGCCTTCATGGTGTACTTTGGGAAAATTCACTCACTCTCTTTTGTTACAATGGCTTCCACCCACGATTGGAAATTGCAAAGCAGGAACAGAATCAAAGGGAAACAGGCGACCTGTTACTTTGGATGCGAGGTCATTAAGGGGCGTTTTGCACACTCTTAATTTCAAGTCTGACTTTGATGTGGTTGAGATTGTATTGTCTGAAAGAGCTGTGTTTGGGCTGGGGACGTAGCACAGTGGTTGAGTGCTTGCTCATGTGCTCTGAGTTCAACACATCATACTAGATGTAATAATCACCATCGTGTATGACCACTCTTGAAGAGTCATCCCCAGACAACAATTACTTACCTCTGTTGGTTGTGTCATCTTCTAAGCCTTGATAGCCTGATTTAAAAAGCATTTAAATGTGTTAAATCGAGGTGGATAGCTATGGTTCAAACTCAGACATTCTGAACTGGCTCAACACTGTCCCCTGAGAAGTGGACGGAGCATCGGTTCCTCTGGCCTTCCCTGTCCTGCAGGGAAGCGTCTCTGGTCCCTGACCACTATGTTCTCTGGCAGATTTTTGTGGTCAACAACCAGGAGGAGCTTGAGAAGCTGAACACTCAAAATGCCATTGCCTTTCGAAGAGACCAGCGATCTCTGTACTTCAAAGATAGCCTTGGCTGGCTCCCCATCCAGGTACTCTGGGCTAGCCCCTTGGGCTGTGATTGCCCTGTCCTTATCCGGGAGATGCTCCTACTAGAAGGGAGGGAAGTTAGACAATTGAAGCTGGACCAAGCTTTTGCTGCGCTGCAGGAGAGGGCCAGATATCTCCCTCCCTTATCTCCTGAGCAGCCCTCCACAGCCCCATGCCCAAACAGAAGCTCATCCTGAGCCAGGATTCCCTTTGGGAAAGATGATCTCTCTCACCCCCTCCCCAGACGAAGACGAGGGATGCCTCCTAGACCCAGAACATCTGCTCCAGGCCAGAGACTCCCCTACCTTGTGGCTACCTAGGCATGCCACCATCTTAATGCTTTTGTGTTTCTCTGCCCAGCTAACCCCTTTCTACCCAGTGGGTTACACCATAAAGCAGCATGGCACCTGTGGGGATGGGGTCCTGCAGCCTGGGGAGGAATGTGACGATGGTAACCCGGATGTGAGTGACGGCTGCATTGGTGAGTGGGGCCCAGGCTCAGAGGCCTGGCCAGAGGGCTAGGGGTGGGGATGAGGGGATGGGGGAATAAGCCCATAAGCCCTGGCTACTAGCTGTGATGGTTTTAGACCAAGGCAAGGAGCAATGTACTGGAGGCAGAGGGTGGGTTCCCCAGCCACATTTAATTCTTACCCCATCCAAGCATGTCAACAGGAGAGGTGTTCAGGGTCATATCTCCAGAGAGGTTTCCTTGTCCCTGACCCTCTTTCTTCCAAGCCTGACTTCTTGGCAAACACATATTGCAAGCTTGGGAGAAGGTAACAGCCCTGTCTTTGTACACTAGAGAGAGGGGCAGCAAGAGGAGCCGAGAGTGAACCAGAACTCCTTTTCTAATGCACACTGGGTGTGAGCGCTGTCAGCTGTCGGCGGAACACTGGGATGGCCCACACGGCCTCCAGACTCTCGGACAGTGCTAGGACCAGGGTCTGGAGGATTTGCAATGATTTGGGGGTTTGCTGTTTTGTTCTGTGTTGGTTATTGTATTTTTTTACATAAGGGGACAAGAGCATGAGGTGAGATGGGAGTGCAGTTTTCAGAGTCAGCACAGACTTCCACAGCTCGCTCTGGTTGCCACTTAGCCTATCAAGAAGGTGGAGGGCCATTTCCACCTGAGCCTGGCTCTCTTGACTGTAAGAGAGGTTTTATATGACCGTGGTTCATGCCTTCAGAGATCCCTCAAGCTGATGTTGTCTGGATATAGCTTGGGGTCCGTGTGTCCATCCATGACTCGGTTTGCTGAGGTCAGGACTGGAAGTGTGTGGACAACATCGCTGTCTTTGCTTTCTAGAAGCTCAGGGGACAGATGGCAGACACTGAGAGGAAGATCTAGCCAGGACAGGACTGAAAGGCAAGGAGAGGTTGTTACTCTCTCTGTGTAGCTGCACCAGACCTCTGACAACTTTTGGGTGACAATCTAGGCAGTGCTGGCTTTTCTAAGGATCCCTTCAATAGGAGGCATCATAATCAAAAGAAAGCAGTGTGGCCTCCTTGTCCTATAAAAATGAGGGTGGTCCAGCATTGTAGCACATATAATCAAGGCATTTGGAGAGCTGAAGCAGGAAGATTGCCAAATATCAAAGGCCAGCATGGACTACATAACTAGACCCCGTGTAGTTGATATGTAGGTGGGTAGGCAGGTGGACAGATGGGTGGGTGGATGGATGGATGGAGTCCTACTCCTTGTAGGAAAGCCATGATCTTTGCATGGTTCCTCAGGAACCCAGGCCCAGCCCAGTGGTAGCTTGCCTGTCCAGAGCTCTGTGGTGGCAGAGGCTTCCCCATGCTCTCTCACTGGGCTCTGCTGTTCCAGTCTCCTAAGCCTTACCTTACCAATGTTCCACATTGGTTCTATGAAGGGGAGGCAGTGCCACCATCTTGGTTTTACAGAGGACGTGAAGGCTCTTGTCCCCCATAGGCTTGCTCTACAGAACCTTCACCTCACCATTCATACTTCAGGGTACGTCAGTGTGACGCTTGGTCTTGGGTGAGTCTGAGGCCTCACGCAAGTTGGTTCTGAAGTGGGTGCGATGCTCTTGGGACTCCTCTGGGTCCTCACTCTGCAGGTTAGCCTGCCCCATCCTGCCCTTTCTCAGTGCTATACTTTTTGTCCTTTTAGACTGTCATCGGGCCTACTGTGGAGATGGTTATCGGCACCGGGGCGTGGAGGACTGTGACGGCTCTGACTTTGGCTACCTGACGTGCGAGACCTATCTCCCTGGGTAGGGAGGCCTCCCACGCGCTCACAGCAGCTCCTCTCCTTCACAGACATTTTTCAAAGACCCTTTGTGTTCCTGGTTCCTTGTAAACACTGAGGTAGGGTAGAGTCCAGGCTCCCCCTAGTCACCACAGTGCCTGAGAGGCCTCTGTCAGGCAGTCTTGCCATCAGTGGCACGCTGGGCCAGGGCAGAGAAGCAGTTTCCAGGTCTGCCGGCTACAGTGGTGACTGGATGGTGGCCAGGGAGGACAAGGTAAGAGGGCAGCAAGTTACATAAGGACATTTCCCAGCTTCTATCTGTCCATCTAGCCGAATTCCCAGAGCACACTACCTACCTCCACAAATCTAGGTAAGGTCAGACCAGAATTAATATGTAACTTTAAGGTCTTAAGATCCAGCTCAGAAAAGCAGAGCACGGTGGTACACATCTTTGATCCCAGCGCTTAGGAGGCAGAGGCAGGCAGGTCTCCAAGTTCTAGGACAGCCAGGACTGCACAGAGAAACACTATCTCAAAAACCAAACCAAACAAACAAACAAACGAACAAACAAACAAACACACACAAAAGAGGATATCACTCAGTAAGCCAAGGTTCCCTATAAAGAAAAAGGAGACCAACAGTCTCCTGGTTCAGTGGGTAAAGGCTCTTGACGTGCAAGCCTAGTGGTCTGAGTTCAATCCTCAGAACTATGGACATTCGAGATCTGACTCCACAAAGTTGACCTCTGACCTGCACATGTGCACTATGGCACCTCCTAACCCCCTCTACACCCACCTCCCTCTCTCTCTCTCTCTCTCTCTCTCTCTCTCACACACACACACACACACACACACACACACCCCACATACATACATACACACCCACACTGAGACAGGCAGATACACATAATTTTTTTAAAGGAAAAGGAAAAATACCTAATCCTGCCAGCCCGTGGCCCCTCCGAGAAACTATCCCTTTCAAGGACCCCTCCAGCTGCCTCAGAAAATCCCCAGTAAATAATGAAATGTGTTTGTCCTGGCTTCCACAATGATGTCTTCCAAGTTACCTAAAGACCCCAGCTCCCTGCCCTAAAGGTAACCTTCCAGTCAGAATGGCTCTAGATGACACTGTGATCACCTGAGCCAATGGAATCAGATGTATGGTGCTCTAGGGGGCATTTAAAGTAGCTTTTATTTGTCTGATGTAACTGTCATCTCTGAGGTTCACTGCTCTGTCTGCTAACCTAGGCCTAGTCCTGGAAGCCTCCAGCCTCCATACAATCTTATCCAGGCCTAGAACGTTTTCAGCCTCTGAGGTTTGCTGCTGAATAAGCTCACTCCTTTTTGTTCTGTCTGAACTCTGGCTGGTGTAACTCAGCTGTTCTGACTCAAAACTTCTGTCTCAGCCTCTCCTGAATTTCTCTGCTTGGCCTCACATTAGCTCTAGCAATCTCTCTAATCATCTGGTTCCTTCTGTCTTCACCTGTGTCTAGCTTGCTCTCTCTTCCCTCTGTCTCTGTAAACCTCTCCAGGTAAAGCTTCCTTTCTCTTTTTCTGTCTGCACTGCTCTCTGTCTCTCTTTTTTTTTTTTTTTTTTTTTTTTTGGTTCTTTTTTTTTCCGGAGCTGGGGACCGAACCCAGGGCCTTGCGCTTCCTAGGCAAGCGCTCTACCACTGAGCTAAATCCCCAACCCCTACACTGCTCTCTTAAGTAGCTTCCCTTTCCTCTCTCTGTTCCTGTGAGAGTTGGGAATTTCCTGTCTCTGACTCTCTCTGTCAAATCTTCCTCTGATTTGTCACTTTGTCTCTCTACTCAATTCGACCTCTTTTTCAAACATGGGTGCTTCCTTCTACAAACTAACTTTACCCTCATCGTTGGGATTAAAGGTGTGTGCTAAGGGTTGTGCCACACCACAACTAGAAGCAGGTTTCCCAGTAACAACCCAGTCTTGGAGGCTCACGGTGTGATCAGATACCCCGCAGCAGCTGAACTTTTAGCTCACGTATCTCTCATGAGTCCAATATCCTCAGCTTTAGCTTTTATCGCTTTTTCTGCTCCCTTCTGGCAGGCCTTCAGCGGGCAGGGAGTAAGCATCACCTTTCCCTCAGTTACCTCTGTCCCACACTCTCAGGGGTCTCCTCAACACTCAGTCTCCAACACGTATCAGCCCATGCAACCTGGCTGCAGGAGCTGCACACCTCCAGCCACCCCAAGACTTCACTCCAACTCTGGGTAGGCTCAGCCAGGATCCCAGGTGTGTGTGGTGGGTGTGTATGTGTGAATGTATGTGTGTTTGTGTGTGTGTGCTTGTGTGTATGTGTGTTTGTGGGGGTGGGTGTGTATGTGTGTTTGTGTGTGTGTTTGTGTATGTGTTTGTGTGTATGTGTGTGTGTGTGTGTGTGTGTGTGTATGTGTGTTATGTGTGTGTGCATGTGTTGTGTGTGTATACATTCAAGTGTGTGTGTGTGTGTGTGTGTGTGTGTGTGGGTGTGTATGTATGTATTTGTATGTTTGTGTGTGTATTTGTGTGTGTATGTGTTTGTGTGTGTGTATGTGTGTATGTGTTTGTGTGTGTGCGTATGTGTGTGTATGTATGTGTGTATGTGTGTGTATGTGTGTATGTGTTTGTGTGTGTGCGTATGTGTGTATGTGTGTATGTGTGTATGTGTGTGTATGTGTGTGTGTGTGTGTGTGTGTGTGTATGTGTGTGTATGTGTGTTTGTGTGTGTGTGTTTGTGTGTGTGTGTGTGTGTGTTCATGCTGCCTTGAACTAAGGAAGGCTCCTCCCAGCCATACTGGATCTACTCAGACTGAGCTGCTTAATGGCTCATAGAGTCCTGTAGTGTCCTCTGCCACGGACCTAAAGGCTGAATAGAGCCTGGGGCTTATTCTCTAGCTCACCAGAGCTGTTTCCTTTAGTCTCTGGAAACCTTAAGAGACAGTTGCGAATGTGTGTGGGTAAGACACTGCTTAAGGATTATATTTGGGTTTGTAGATGTGTAGACTACACTGTCCAACATGGCGGCCCCTATTCTGTGTAGCCATTCAATTTTAACATTATTAGGATCTTTAAATTCAGCTCTTCAGTCACACTAGCCAAATCTTAAGAGCTCACCCATTGTACCAGGCTGATGCTGTCCCTTGGCACAAATAGAGGACATTTGCATTAGTAGAGAGCGATCTCATAAAAAGCATGGGACACCCTTAGGCCTTGAGGAGGGGGTGGGAGTCTCCTAGAGGATGTGTTAACATCGGACTAACCATCCCTCTCACCTTAGTCTCTCTGCTAGACCTTAAAGTGGAAAACTCCAGAGATCCACACCCCAAATAGAAAAGATTTCCTAGACTTTGGCCCTCGTGGTAGTCTAATGCACTTGGGTCATTTTTTAGAGTGTGATTTTCCCTGCCCACTCTGCTGCCTGCTGTCCCTGCCCTGAGCAGTAATTTTTCCTCCCCGCAGATCATACGGAGACCTTCGGTGCACCCAGTACTGCTCCATCGACTCCACACCCTGCCGATACTTCACGTGAGAGGCTGCAGGGATGGGTGGGCTGTGGCCCATGGACCCGGTGGCTGTTTCTCTACCCTTCACATCAAGCTGGCCTTGCCCTCTCCTGGGACAGTGCCCTTTGACCTTCATGTGACAAAACAAGGATATATTCTTGCTGCTACGACATGCTTTTGACTCCGTATGACTGGAAGTTTTGGACCACTGAATCCTGTCTTAATTCTAAGAACCAGAATCCTTCTATACGCCCACCCTGGAAACTTCCCCATGCCCTCCAATCTGGCTAAACAGCTGGCTGTAATGCCTGATCTCTTCTGGAAAGATGCTGGCTCAGGCCATGGATTTGGCTTAGCACTGTTAAGCATACAGGCATCTACAGGCCTGGCGTGGTTCGTTCTGGTCTCATCCAGGTTTAGGGGTGCTCGTGAACAGTCTCCTGCACCTCCAAGCACATCTGTTCCGACCCAAGGCAGCCAGCTGCTGGGTCTCTCAAGATTTAAGAACCACAACATAGGAGGTGAGAAATTCTCTTGGTGCAGCTCCCAGCTTCAGACCTGCTGAGGGGGACCCTTCAGCTGGCTGGAGCCTGGATCAACTTCATGTTGATCAGTCAGGGGTACGAGAGAGCCACAAGGCCCAAGCTTGGTCCCAGGAAGAGGGTGAAGGCTCAGCTGAGTCACTGCCATGTGACCCCTACCAGAACAGAAACCTTCTTCCTCCCGAAGTTCTCTGAGGGCGCCATCTTGACCTTGTGCTTCTCTCTGCACCTTGACCTCCGTCTTGACAGTGCCCTCTGCAGCCGTGTCCTGTGTGAAAGTCTCACCCCTCATGCCCTCCCATGGCCCGTGCCATGTTTCCTCATGCTAACTTCCCTGGCTTGGGGCTCCACTGCCAAGTCCTTGTTGGCTGCAGGACGCGCCGGTGACTCTGTTCCATGCCCACCTTGCATACCCTTGTTCCCTCACTGTGTGCCCAACCTCTTCCTTTATCCTGGGATTCTTTTTCCTAAACCCTGCATTTCTGAGAACTGCCTTTCCCATATTTCATGAATGGGGTTTGGCTCTATTTGGGGAAAACATGGCTTTTTGTCCCCCTCCCCAATGCGCGCCCCTGCCTTGCCCCACTACCCAGGCTGCCTCTGGGCTGTGCAAAGCTCTTCAGTGAGCCCAAGCCTTGGGGATTCAGCAGGTGGCACCTTCTCACCCAGCAAGTCCGAGCTGTGAATGGTATTTCCTGAGAGAAATCAGCCTGAGGCTGTCTTCACGGGCAGGCGGCTATGCTATTTACTATTCTGGGGCTTCTGGGTGGGCACACAAGAAATAAAGGTGATTCTTGGCTGTGACTCACTCTCCCTTGGGTGCTGTGGCGAGTGCTTACTGATCCTGAATAGAGTGGGAAGATTGGATTCAGTTCTACGTTCCAGATTCAGATGTCTAGATCCACAGAGCACCCAGCTTCCTTGAGAATATGGGAGAAAACTGATGATGTCCACGGGGGGTAGGGAGGCTTGCCGGGACAGTCCTGACTCTAACTCTGCTTGAGGACCTGTTTAAAAATGGGTGGAGACTTAGTGCCACCTGTAGATCTAGCTAAGAGGCATTCTGTCGTGAGTCCCAAACCTTGGGGAATGGCACTTGAGGCCTTGGGTGGCCTGACCCTCTTCACAGGCAGCCACAGAGTCTACCTGTGCCAGGTCAATGTCCCCTGAGGTAATTTTATGACTAGCATGGAGCCGGATGAGGGGCTATCGTGTGGTGAGGGCATTGGTGGACGCTCCCTAAGTTCACGCCTGGTGAAGCACCTCTCCTAGCCTCAGGAGGCAGAGTTAGCCAGAGGCTGGACTTTCGTCCAACCCCACCAGCTTGCCTGTGTAGATGCTACTCTGTAACTCTGTCAAGGCACTCTCTAGAGGTAGGAAGGGATCCCTCAGCTGCCCCTGAGGCTGTTCCCTGAGTGGCTGAGATTATGACTAGATCTTCAGAGATGCGATTAGCAACTAAACAAGGTTCTGCCAGTCACAGGGTGGTATTTATTGAGTCACAACTGAAGTTGTGGGTAGGGAGCATTTAATGAAGGGCCCTGCTTCATTTCTCCGTATCCTCTCTGTGGCCAGGGTCTCTTCTGCTAGTGTGAGCTGACTACAGTGTGGCTTCTAGCTCTTTCTGCTCCCCAGCAAGACTCAGAGGAATCGAAAACAACTATTCACAGGTTCTCAACCTCAAAGCCCCCGTTAAATCTTGCCTTTAGACCACTTGTCCTGTTTTGGGTTCCAGGACTGTTTTTAAACAGTCAGAAACATGATGTCTGCTGAGTCACTCAGAGCTGGGTTCCTGAACACATACTGGCAAAGCTCACAATATCACATTTAGCCTATCTGAGAGTTCTCTAGAAACATAATGGCTACCTGGCTAACCACCGGGGGTGGTGTGGGGTCAGGAAGGGAGATGGTTCAACAGGTAAAGGCACTCACCACTGGGCTTGATGACCTGAGTCCAATCCCTATAACCCACATGGTAGAGGACAGCATGATGTTCTCTGAGCTCCACACGCACACCATAGCATGCATGTACCCACATACTTATACACGGATGACAGATACCTGTGATTTAAAAATATTTTAAAAGACAAGCTTAGGAGATAATGGGTTTGTTTTTACTTACAATTATAGGCTACAGCCCACCATTATGGGGAGGTCAGGGTGGTAGGAACTTGAAGCTGCTAAGTCATATCCACAGTCTAGAGCCAATTAAGAAACTGATGTGCGCGCGCGCGCGTGTGTGTGTGTGTATGCATGAGTGCATGTGCACGCTTAGCTCACGTTATCCACTCTTAATTCAGGCTCACTGCCTAGGGAATGGTGCCACCCACAGTGGGCTGGGTCTTCCCACCTCAATGAACATGATCTAGACAGTCCTCGAGGACGTCGCCACAGATCTAGACAATCCTCCATCAAAACTGTCTTCCACGGTGCTTCCAGATGGTGTGGAGCTGTCAAAGCTCACTATTATAGATGCAAACACTCTCCATCCCTGTGGCCATCACTCTGGATCTTCCCTCTTTCTGATAGGACATCAGCCACTTGTAGTAGATGTTCAGGAAGACTGTGCATACCCAAGCTCTAGACAGGCTCTGTATGGTCTAGTAAGAGAGGCTAAACAAAACAAAAAACAAACAACAAAAAAACAAACAAATAAAGAAAACAACAACAACAACAACAAAAAACCCACCGAAGTAGTTTCCTTCACTTGCAGGGTGACAAAATGCCATAACAAGGGACAGCTCTTCATGCCAAGACAGAGGGGACAGGATTTGAGGAAAGATGTGTATAAGCTGACTGTAAATTGAACAGTGATGATCTTAGTCAGAGCACAGCAGGCTACTCAAAATGGATTGACATCAGGCCCCATGGCAAGGTGGGTACAGGCCCGCTCCTTTCGAGACTCCAGAGTTGAGATGCATAAGGAGTGTTTGCCTGGAAACCTATCAGGAATTCTGAGGCTGGGAACTGGCCAGTCAGTCTGCAAAGGGCTTGCCAGACAAGCACCAGGACCTGCGTCCTGAGTACTATCTACAGAATCAATGTTTTTAAAAAATAAAGCTGGGCCTGGGGGTTGCCGCTTGTAAAATCATCCCCAAGGAGGCCGACACAGGTGGATCCCTGGGCCCAATGTCCGGCAGGCAGCCAAGCCTAATTAGTGAGTCCTGGGGTAGTAAGAGAGAGACCCTGTCTCCAAAAAAGGAAAAAGGAGGAACAACACCCATTGAGGTTGTCCTCTAACCTGAACACACATGTATCTGCATACATACATACATGCAGAAAGGAGGGAAATAAAACAGGAGAGAGGGGGAGAAGAGAGATGGGAAAGAGAGGGGGGGGGAGAGAAAGGAGGGCGGGAAGAAGAGGGAGAAGGAGAGGAAGAGAAAGAGAAAGAGAGGCAATTCTGTGTTTAGGCTAGAAGTCGAAACTGCTTTTCTACGGCAGCCAGGAGACCAAGTCTCCCAGGCGACATTGAGATGCTCAGTTCACACTGACAGGCCTTTGAGGCAGGAAGGTGTAACAGGCTGCACGTTCAGCCCAAGGCTGACCTCTACAGGAGTGTCAGGTGAGAACAATAACAAAGGAAGCTGGAGATCTCCGAAAGGGCAGCCACTGCTGAGAGGCGAGGCCACTTGAAACTGCAGCGACAGAGAAAAGTAACGTCACTTCCTTTTTATTTTTTAAGCTGGCTTTGTGGTGTCTGCTAAGGCAGGGGCATAGGTGGCTTTGACTCCTTCTTGGCTAAGTGTTTACACTTTGGGTACTAAACTGCCTTTTGACGGTTTCATCAGTAAGAGAGGCCCACGTTCTACACAATTCACTCCCGAGGACACAATCTGTCAGAGGTCAGGCCAGGTCTCCTCACTACCCCGCTGTAACGGTACATGACGTAAACAAAGTATGACCTCTGGAGAAAGCCTAGCAACTGGTACTTAGGGAACACGGTGGAACAGAGTACTTCCTGCCACACACAAGCATCCGTCACCCTAATAGCAACACGGGGAGCACACTGTGCATTTCAATGGAGGACCCCCAAAGTTCGTCATGATCGATGGGTCAGCTATGCCTCAGTGACTGTTCCCGAGAATCTAGACCTTCCCATCTTGTGTAGTAGGGCAAGCCAGTTTAAATCATCAGCGAGGTTCTTTCTCCCACCCGTGTGTCGAGACCAGCTCCCGGGTCAAGGTTCTTGGCCACTGACCAAGGATCTCACTTCAACATTAACTACATGTATGACAGAGGTTCCTTGGCATATGACATAGAGTGAAGCTGGGTGTGGTGGCACTCACCTATGATCCCAGGACTTGGGGACTGATGCAGGAGGACCATGAGTTCAGGCTAGCTGATGCTACCTAGCAAATTCAAAGCCACCCACATGACTACTTCTAGGTACGTGGAACTGAAGGTCTATTGTAGATAAAAGGGAGAGCACAGCCAGAAGCAGACACATCTGGAAGAGTCCAGAGTGAATGTGGCCAAACTGAGCTGGGCCAGACTGTGTGTGAAGGTGTGTGTGTGTGTGTGTGTGTGTGTGTGTGTGTGTGTGTGTGTGTGTGTCGAGGTGGGGTGGGGGAAGCCTTCAAGTATCCAAAAAGAAGCAAAACTTGTATAGCTCAGATATACTTTGTTTCGGTAAATATTAGAAAATGATGTGGGGCACCAGGGACCAATAGACACTACCTCCTGTTACTCTCTGTCCCCAGCGATCTCTTGCCCCTATGTCTAGACCCCCGTTGGCACCAGCTACTCTCTAGCCCCAGCAGAGCAGCTCCCCTCTTGTGACTGTCTGCTACAAACTCTGCTCACCTTCTCAACATCCGCCCCCTGTAGTCACAACTCCCAGGAACTTGTTAAAATCAAATAAACTTGTAATTTATCAATCAGATTTATATCAGTAAATTCTCACTCCACAAAACATCCACACAATAAACTCACAACCAATTGATATTGATATAAACTGCCCACCTAGATAAGACAAATTGTCCTATAAAACTCCATCCCTGGAGCTGGAGAGATGGCTCAGCGGTTAAGAGCACTGACTGCTCTTCCAGAGGTCCTGAGTTCAAATCCCAGCAACCACATGGTGGCTCACAACCATCTGTAATGGGATCTGGTGCCCTCTTCTGGTGCATCTCAAAACAGCTACACTCTACTCATATAAGTAAAAATTAATAAAAAAAAAAAATAAAAAAATAAAACTCCATCCCTTATGAAATATTCATAGCTACCTGTGGCCACTTAAAGCCACACAGATCAGGGTCGGTCTTCTCTGCCTCCATCTTGGTTCTTTTCCTCCCTTCTCATTTCTCCCGCCTTACAAAAACTGTGCCCCTGCCTTTCTTTTTCACTGCCCAATCACAGGCCTTGCCTTATCTTGTGCCTGCCCTCACCTGCGTATAGACGTCAATCCACAATACTTAATGGATAACGGACCTCAAACTTATCAGAGACCTGCTGAATATATCATTCAAAATGTTTACGCTTCCCATAACAGACATGCTCCTTCCTAATGGGAACCCAACGGTCCCCAGAGAAAATAAGTGGGCCATAATGCTGCCACCTGAATTGTGGTAACACTAATCACGGGACAAAGCTTCCCCATGACTCAACCCCACCAGCGCTCTCCCCTTTGGGGCTGGTTGCCTTACTCTGCCTGGTCAGAGTATATGGTCAGTCCCCCAAGTTGTTCGTCTACCAAAAAATCTCTCAGACCTGAATCTGACAGCTGAAGGTCTGAGGAACTATGTGTCTGTTGCAGGATATTTGATCTGGAAAAACCTCGTTGTGGTGTACTTCAGCTCTAGCATGCATCTTTAACCGAGCCTCTGTAAACAGGAGCTAAATTAAGTCGATAATAAGTTAAGAGGTGGAGCAACCAACCAGTTGACAGGAAGTACACAAAAGGAAGTAGAAATGGGGGTCATTGGGTTGAAGGGTATTTAAGGCAGCATGAAGAAGAAGGAACTTTTTCCTTCTGGGATGTCAGTGGGGTAGGAAGGTCAGCTGGGTGCTTTCTCTCCTTCTCTGAGCTAGCGGGTTTTTACCACAGTGTCTGGCTTCTGAGCCTTCATTTGGTAAAATTAAGCAGCTTGGGTTTTTGTTTTTGAAACATGTGTCAACTAAAGATTAAATGCTGTTCTATATGATGGCTGAAGGCTAACCACCACTGCCCAGCCACCAAGACACTGGAGCCTAGAGCAACCATCTAGGTAACGGGAGATTCTCTGCCGTTTCAACTGTTACAGTGGCCATTCGGACTATACTACCTGCTACAATGTATCCTTCTCAGGTCTCTGAAGGCACTGATGGCTAGACTAACTGTAGCTTTGAAAGTTTAAGAGCAGCAGGTAACCAGCTCCTTCCCCCAAGACTGCAGCCACTTTTTTAGTTTATTTCATATATAAAAGTCAAGCCTTGGTGGGTTTTTTTTTTTTTTAGAGCTACTAGATCTCTTGTTAAGAAAAGGCAGGCAGGGACTGTAGAGATGGCTCAGAGGTTAAGAGCCCTGACTGCTCTTCCAGAGGTCCTGAGTTCAATTCCCAGCAGCCACACGGTGACTCACAGCCGTCTATAATGGCCTTTTCTGGTATGCAAGTGTACATGCAGACAGAACTCTATACATAATAAATAAATCTTTAAAAAAGAAAAGGCAGCCAGGTCTCCCTTGCTAATGTGCTTCATAGGAAAGGACAAACAGGTTTCAGATGTAACTTTACACTAAAGGGACATGTTTTACAATAATTGTTCTTAATAATACCTACTCATACCTCTGATAAATAATTTAGCAGGAAAGAAAAAGGGTTAAAGTCTATGCAGGTCTGAGGGTCTAAGAAAATGTCCCAAGATACATAAATGCAAGTTGTAAAGATCTAAAATGTGATTTAATGTAAATGAAAAATGTTTCGGGCTTCTCCCCACTCCGTTATTTTTATACTGAGATTTCTTGCAGACACCTGTTACCTGCTTCTTCTACAGTTCGGTTGTAGTGCGGATTATAATCAGTGGCAATGATAATATATTTAAACCTTTATCTCTTTTTGTAAACTAAAATAATCATGTATGCTTCATAGACCTGGATCCACCTTTTCAGGCCAAATGGACTCCAGCCAAGTACAGCCTGAGCTTCCCCATCTTTCTAAGCCTTTAGGATGGGATTTCCCCCTACCCCCTCTTTTTCTTTCTCTCTCTCTTGTTCTCTCCTGGCCTTGGGACTCCTCCCTTTTCCCAATCACCGGGACTGTGGGCCTGAGAGTTCCAAATGTTCCTAAACTTCAACCTGTGTCCCTCGTCTGTCGGACAAGATTTCCACTTGGCTGACGGACGTAATCCAGGAGTCATCTGAGGACTGCAAACTGCTGAGCGCTGAACTTGCTGAAAGCTGATGTGAACCAGTCCAGCCAATGTGACTGTTCCCTGTCCCTTCAGCTGGGTCAGCTAACCAGATGCTGACGAATGTGCCATTGCCTGAATCCCCTCCTGGCCTTCCACTAGCATTCAGCTTACCAGGCTAGTTTCAGCTGGAAGTAATTACAGAAGAGAGTATGTCTCCCCTCGCCCCCAACAGGGTGGGAAATTAATTCAAAAGAAAGCTCCCTGGCATAAGGAATAAAATGGCTACCTATAATCCCAATTGGAATACCAGGAAGTAGGCCCAGCTCTATACACAGGTAGAGTCACTCACTGGAATAGTTACACAGAGAAGGCTAGGCTGACTCCATGACAGGCTTCAAATTGGAGTTCAGTAGACAAGGTCTAAATCTCCATTTCCAGGAACTGGGCAAGTCCAGGCAAGCCCATGCCTCGGAAGCTGCCCTGCCACCTGGCCTGGACATGGGTCAGCAGCAGTTTCCAGACTTCCTCAGCAACAGTTTCCAGCCCCAAGCCCCAGTATTAGAATGTCCTTAGAGCAAGATAAAGGTCACCTACCCCAGAATCCCCTAATGTGCTTTAAATCAGGTCTGCGAGCTCCCTTGGTTGTTTCTCTAGCTTGGTAATGGGAGACCCCAGCGTGCTGGACTTCTGCAGAATAAAACACTCTTTGCATTTACATCTATTTGAGTTCAGGGTATCATTCTTTGGGGGGAAATCATGGACCCTTATATTGCAATGTGTAAAACAGAGAGGTTATTGGATAGATTTAGGAGGAAATTGTTGTTTCTATTCAAACCACCAAGGAATCATTAGAGACAATCTGGTTGTACTCAAAGAAATATTGCAAAAAGGGGGACCTGAGGTGAAATAAATGACAGGAACCCAACATGGCTGCCCGTTCTCATTCAGGCTCCTCCTAGATGTTAACTCTGATGTTAGCCATGCAAGGCCTTTGACCCTTCTGCTTCTGCTAATTATTGTTGACTCTTGAATCATCAGTGCCTTAACTAGATGATAATTCCTGTCTGGGCATCTTTTGATCCTGATATAAACAGATACCCATCATAGAGTCAAGGGTTTTACTCAGGATACAACTCAAGGGGGGAATATGAGAGCCAATGTCAACCATTAAGCCCCACTTGCCCAAGGGCAGAGAACTTCCTGGAATGCTGGGGGCTGTGGTTTGAGATCTGCTGCCTGCCCTGCTTTCCTCTGGGGCAGCCAACTTCTCTATGCCAGACTGAGAACAAAGCAGAGCCGGAGACAAATAGGTTCCTCAGGACTCTGATCCAGCAGGGAATGCTGGATGGGTTATAGCTCTTAGAAGAGAAATAAAGAGGTTTGGGTGGCCTGCACAAGGCAGGAAGCCAGGGTCAGTATAGAGGCTCTCAGATGACCCTCAGTGAAATAACTTGTGTGCTTTATTCCACACAAGGGACTATATGAAGCTTGGAGAGTGGGGTGGGATTTGAGGGTAGATGTTTTCTATTGGCTGAGTTTGAGATGTTAGTGATGCTCTATTTGCATGGGGAAGGCCTCCAGGCTCTACATTACGTGACTGACTGGACTGACTGTTAGGTACAGAGACAGGTAGGAAGTGACTCCCCTCCTGCCATTTTCAGATCTCTGAGATTCCCAGTTTGACCTCACTCAGCCTCACAAGTTCTGATGTCTGTCTGGTGGCATACCCCACTTGTCCTACACTGGGTCTTGAGGAATAACAAGCTACATGTTTGCTCCCCTAGACAAGTGTGCATCGGATGTGTTTGATTGGATGTGAGAGGGAGGGACGTAGGCAGGGATCAGTATACATGCTTAGATCTGATGGGATCCCATGGATTTGCCTGTGTAAGCCTCTGCAAAACCTCAGTGACTCATTACCATTTCCTGCGAACCCCAGAATGAACCTGCCCGGGGTCCATCATCCTGGTCAGTATTTAATTGAAGCTTGCTTCAGTTTTTGGCTCAAAATTGTGGAACTGGTTTTTCTCTATAATTCTCAGGTTTAATGAGGGGCCAATTCCTCCCTGCAATGGCTGGACTCTGTTTCCTCACCCCTAGTGACGCATAAGCACTTGTGAGCCAAGCATCGGCTGCTTTCCACACTCTTTAAAAAAAAAGATTTATGGGGCTGGGGATTTAGCTCAGTGGTAGAGCACTTGCCTAGCAAGCGCAAGGCCCTGGGTTCGGTCCCCAGCTCCGAAAAAAAGAAAAAGGAAAAAAAAAAAAGATTTATTTTTATTTTATGTACATTTTACTGCATGTATGTGTGCTGCATGAGTACCCGGCTGATGGAAGCCAGAAGAGGATGTCAGAATATCCTGGATAGGTACTTATAGATGGTTATGAGTTGCCATGTAGGTGTTAGAAACCAGCCCTGGATACTAGGAATGGAACCCAGGTCCTTTGCAAAAGCAACACAGGCTCTAAACCACTGAGGCATCATCTCTCCACCTCTCCTCTCTAGCTCTTGCTTCCCACCTTTGACAGCCTGGACCAGGCTGCCAGATGGAGACAAGGCTCATAGAGCAAGGGTGTCACAGCTCCAGTTGAGCTGGCCAAGGCCATGTCAGATGAATTTAACCTCACACTGCATGCATGGCCTGTGAAAGAACCAGTCATCCCAGCACTGTCTAGCCAAGCCCAGTCTAAATTGTTAACCCACCAACTCATAAGGCAAATAAATGCTTGTTGCATTCAGGTACGTAGTTTGGGGTGATTTCCTGTATAGCATGACAGAGGTAGTCATTCACTGAGAACAAAACTCCCCTAGGAGGTGAATTACGCAATCATTTTTCTACTAAGATGGCTCAAGTCGGTGTTCACCCGAGAACAGAGATCTCAGCTGCAGAACAACTAGAAGAATCCCAGGATAGCTCTCTTAGAATGGAAGTTTAGCCAGCCCAAATTTGCTGGGTATCTGATTAGAGACACTGGAGAAAAACCTCTAGAAGTTTACAGTTGTCTTAGTTAGGGTTTCCACGACTGTGAAAAGACACCATAACCAAGGCAACTCTTAAAAAGGACAACATTAAATTGGGGCTGGATTACAGGTTCAGGGGTTCAGTCCACTATCATCAAGACAGGGAGCATGACAGTGTCCAGGCAGGCATGGCTCTGAAGGAGCTGAGAGTTCTACATCTTCATCCAAAGGAAGCCAGGAGCAGTCTATCCTCGGGCAGCTAGGAGGAGGGTCTCAAAGCCTACCTTCACAGTGACACACTCCAACAAAGCCACACTGCATAATAGTGCCAGTCCCTGGGCCAAGCATATCCAAACCACCACAACAGGACAGCAGGGGAGTCAAGTTCACAAGCCAGAGATGGGCTGTGATGAAGCAGTTGTGTGAATGGACCCAGGAAGGCAAAGTCACTGCCAGCTGAATGTCAGGTGGATGTCCCAGGTGTGTATATATGTGTGGCAGGTGTTTCAGGTGAAGTGGGTGAGCTAAAGTGGCCGGATGACATACATAGGGATCCAGCTTAACCCTCAGACCCAACGCCGAGCCTCTTACACATCAAGAACATGGCCTCAAATGCCGTGTGTACAGTTCGAGCTCTAGAATCTTTATTCTTTGCCATTTGATACATGTACAATTTTTATTTCTGACAGGGTCTTCCTATGTGTGATGGTTTGCATATACTTCACCAGGGAGTGGCACTATTAGGAGGTATGGTCTTGTTGGAATAGGTGTGTCACTGTGGGCGTGGGCATAAGACCCTCATCCTAGCTGCCTGGAAGCCAGTCTTCTGCTAGCAGCCTTCAGATGAAGATGTAGAACTCTCAGCTCCTCCTGCACCAGGCCTGCCTGGATGCCGCCATGCTTCTGCCTTGATGATGATGGACTGAACCTCTGAACCTGTAAGCCAGCCCCAATTAAATGCTGTCCTTTATAAGACTTGCCTTGGTCATGGTGTCTGTTCACAGCAGTAAACCCTAAAACACTATGCAACCCAGGCTGGCCTTGAACTTTTAATACCCCTGCCTCTACCTCTTGAGTGCTGGAATCAGTATTGTTGGAGTTCTAGAATCGCACCTTGTCTGGAACTTGTATGTTTAAATTAGGATAAACATACAAATATCTGTCTGTCCTTCACGGTGAAAATTTCAAAATAATCTGTAGCAAATGATGTTATTTGTAATCGCTGAAGACTGTTCTACTGTGTGTACAGACTACATTTTCTTTACCAGTTGATGTCTCAGTTAGGCTGCTAGCAGATACTGACTTCCAGGCAGCTAGGAGATGGGTCCTAAGCCACAGCCACAGTGACACCTACAAACCATCATGGTTGATAAACAGGCTGTTTCTGTTTCTTAGCTCTTGAGAGTAGTGTTAGAATGAGAAAGCAGATGTCCCTTCAACAGACGACTTCATTTCCTTTGGATACAATACACAGAATCATTGGGTCATAAGGAAGTTCTAAGTTTAAATTTTTGACCGATTTTCATGCTGTTTTTTTTAAAAATTATCTAGTTTTATTTTCTATTGGTGTGAAGGTGTCAGATCCCCTGGAACTAGAGTTACAGACGGTTGTGAGCTGCCTAGTAGGCGCTGGGAATTGAACTCAGGTCCTCTGGAAAAACTGGCCAGTGCGCTTAACTGCTGAGCCGTCTCTCCAGCCGCCATATTGTTTTTTTTTTTTTTTTTTTTTTTTTTGGTTCTTTTTTTCCGGAGCTGGGGACCGAACCCAGGGGCTTGCGCTTCCTAGGAAAGCACTCTACCACTGAGCTAAATCCCCAACCCCTTTTTTTTTTTTTTATAATGAATGTATTATAGTTCTGTCATTAAAGTGCAAGGATTTCTTTCTCCATAGTCTTGCTAATAGTTGTTTTTCAGTCATTGGCCTTGGTCATTCATACTAGGGTGAAGAGAGATCTCTTTGTGGCTCTTGAATTGTGATTTCTTGATAATGATGTTGAACATATTTTCATGCACCCATTGGCCCATTTTAATATCTTTGTCTTGTGTGTGTGCATGCACATGATATGCCCACATGTATGTGGGGGCTAAAGTTAACTTCCTCTATGCTCTCCTCTCTATTTATTGAGGCAGACTCCCTCACCGAACCTGGCACTCAGAAGTTCTGGCTTGCCTAAACAGCCAGCTTGCCCCTGGGATCCCAACTCTGCCTCCTTCACACTGGGATTACAAGCAGTGTGTGTGCACATACTCTTGTATGTGTGCACCATATTCCTGCCTTGCTTGTTTTTGAAATGGCTGCTGGGGATCTGGACTCAGGTCCTCATGCTTGCACAGCAAGTGCACTGAGCCATCTCCCCTGCTCCTAACCGTATGTCTTCTTTTGAGAGCTGCCTGTTTAGATGTACCATCCATTTTAAAATAAAATGTGCTCAAGAGTTCTTTGTGTATTGGGAGCGATGCCCTTGAAACCCTCCAGTATTGATGTTAATATTATGGTTAGAGTTAAGTATGACTGAGTTCATGGTAAGTCCCCAGCCAGCTGCAGAAGACTAATACAAATCCGGTGGTCAGGATGAATAGTGATATGATAAAGTTCTGACCTTGCTGAGAAATACATCTGACGTCAGGATGCCCAATATGATGACCTGTAACCTTTCTGAGAAACCAACATCCTGTTGACATCAGCTGACCACACGAATACTGTGTCCTTGGCTTGTGTAAATATTTCACACTTCCCCCCTCCCTGTTACCCCTGCTATGGTATAAATTCAGCCTTGGGAAAAAATAAAATTGTCACCTTGATCAGACTCTTGTCTTGGCGTCCTTCTTTGCGTCTCTTGCCCCCCATTCTCTTCCAGGCACCCTCTGCACCCTCGTTGACATTTGTGTATTCTGCATATATTACCAATATTCTCTCCTACTCTACTAGTGTTGAATGTTCCCTCCGCTGTTTAGAAGCCTTTTAGCTTTATGAAGCGGTAAATAATTAATTCACTCTGTGCTCCCTGTGGGTACATCCCTGCATCTGCCCAAGAGCTCTGGATTCACAAATGAACGGCGTGCACACACAGCCTTTGTATTTTGATATGCCTTAGCTACCTCAATGGCTGGGCCACTCCTGAACCTCCACGTAGCTAACACACTCCCCTCCGATATTCCTGATTAATACTTGCTAAATCTATATTTCATCTTCGCCCCCAGACCCAGCCTTACATGTCTCTCCCTTCCCCTCCCCCCAATGGTAGAATCTCTCTTCCCATCTCTTGCCTGGGAATCCTAAAAGTCCTGCCTCTGTCCTTCTGCCCAACCACTGGCAATTTTATTAAAAATTCTTCCCCTTCTCCAAAGCATGTTCTCAGCCCTTCTGTTGAACAGTCAAAAAACCAACTGTTGGCAGGGACCTGCAGTGGACATGTGAATTCCCGTGTAAGCACAAATCAAATCCCCAACAGCTTCGTGTAGTCCTGTTTGCCCATTTTGCTTTCATTTCCTGTGCTCCTGGGGTATTATCAAAGCAAACAAACATTGTCCACCCTGTGCTGAGATTACAGGCTTCACCACCAAGCCAGCTCCTCAATGTTTTCTACCAGTACTTCCAGGCCTTACATTTCAGTCTTTAATAATTCTGTCGTTGATGATTTTGTAACTAGTGGGAGATGGGGAATCTAGCTTCATTCTTACACGTGTGGAGACCCAGTTTTCCCAACAGTATTTATTAAAAATTCTTCCCCTTCTCCAAAGCATGTTCTCAGCCCTTCTGTTGAACTCAATCAGCTGTGGAAAGGTGGGTTCCCTTGTAGGCTCTCTGTTCTGTTCTTACCTATGCATCTGTTTTATACTGATATATTCTAGCAGGGGTGGGGTTGGGGCAGGGAGGGAAAATTATTTGGTTTTTAAGAAAAGTTCTCACTGTGTCTTTGAACATGTGGTTGTCCTGCCTCAAACTCCCTAGTGTGGAAGTTGCCAGGCTGTTTTGATGACTATAGCTTTGCCGTATACATGTTCATTTCGTTTACAGTTTCTTAGGCTATTTAGGGATTTTTTTTTTGTGCTGTCGTTTACATTTTAGAAATCATTTTAGTTCTATGAAGAGGCGGTGATGATTTATAACTGGTCATCGATTTGATAGGCTCTAGAACCACCTTGGAGACAACTATCTGGCCACAGATAGTTGTGAGGGATTTTCCAGATTTTCCAGCCCTAATTTAATGTTTTCCTTTGTAAGAGTTGTTGTGGTCACAGTGTCTCTTCAAAGCAAGAGAAACCATTGCTAAGACAATGCCCACACAGGAACCTACATACATACCCAAACTTTGAAATAAAAATTAAGCAGTTATGCAAACAAATGTTTTAATATTATAAGCACAATGCATGAAAAGTTGAATTCTCACAGTTGCCCTCCAATCTCTACATACATATTTGCCCCAATAAATAGTAATATTTGTGCCAGGAAGTGTATATGAACCCCCCTAAAAAATCAAAAAATTAATTTTGATGTAATCATATTAGGGTCTCTTTATTCAAGCTCGAGCTTGGACCACCTCACTGTCTCAGAACAGGAGGGTATAGCTCTGAGCTCTCATCAGGACAAGGCTTTATAGGAAATGGAGAGCAAGTGGAGCATTTCAGTCTGGCAAGCATCTAATCGTATGATTATTGTAAGCCAACATCTGGGTGCTCTGAAGCAAAACCAACAACAAGCGTTTTCACGATTACTTAAATAGTGACTAGCTAAGAATAACCAATGTTTGACAGTTCAGTTATGCTAGAGATAGTCTTCAAAAGTGTCAGAGATCCACAGAGTATAGCATTTAACATTATTTCATTATTAAAGACCATTTGAATATGAGACATGTGTGCTCCTAACAGTATCCCCATTCCAAGGAAGACATTGAGCATCATTACCTCCAGGCAGAGTTGCTTCAATCGTGGCAAGGTAGTCACTGGGCAAGAATTGCCCTAACTCATCTGCAGACAAATAAATGCTGTTCAAAAAGGACAGAGGTGGGATAGTTGACTGCTAAGCTCTGCCAAGACAGGGTAAGCTAGTCCTTCATAATTCCTGCCTCACTTAAGGTCTGTCAGATGGTTTTGGGACAGAAGGCTAAAGATGGATTTTCTAACGTTGTAAGATATTAGAGGACTGTCCAGGCAGTCAGCTGACTCTACAAACCGCATAGTTTTGGAACCCAAGTCTTTGTGCTTCTTACGTATTCAGGTGATATTTAATGCCTTCTCAGATCTTTGACAGGGTTGAAGATCAGTTATAGTCTCATAATTGAACTTAAGTTGTTTAGCATTTAAAGGAGTTCCAGATGTGAAAGGATGGATTTCAGATGGTAATACAAGTTAAAGTCAGCAAAATTCAGGCACAGAAGAGTAAACTCTTTAAGTTAGGATAGATGATAGAGTGCTTTATCTAAATTGGATGTTAAGTGTATATCATACCTTAAAATTTGCATTAATTGTTATAGTTGTGCTCAATTTGTATCTATAGAAAGAGCCTTTTTAATTGGACAATAAGGGGGAAATGCTGGGCTGGAGAGTTGGCTCAGTGGTTAAGAGCACTAGCTGCTCTTCCAGAGGTCCTGAGTTCAAATCCCAGCAACCACATGGTTGTTCACAACCATCTGTAATAGAATCTGATGCCTTCTTCTGGTGTGTATGAAGACAGCTACAGTATAGTTATACATAATGAATAAATACATCTTTTAAAAAAAAAGGGGGGAAATGCTGTGAGTTGCCAAGATGCTGTTTGTATGCTGATGTTAATTCTGTTTCCTTGAGAGGGGTTGCCCCCAATGAGCAGTCGATCACATATTCAGGTGATCTCATGTGAACCTTCTTCTCATTCTAACTGGTCAATAAAGGCTAGGGCCTGTGACGGGGCAGTGGAGGGGAAAGGTGGTTAAATAAGAGGTTTGGGAGAGCCAGAGAAGAAAAGTAGAAGGGAAGTGAGAGGACAGAAGAGGAGGAGGAGCAGAACCTCATGGCCAGGAGAAATCACAAGTAGCAGAGGGTCTTACAGCTGGAGAGTAAGTTAGTATAGTGCTAGGTCTGCCCAGTCTAAGCACATAGCTTATAATTATAACTGGATTGTGTGGTTTTCATATGGGTTTATTGGGGTTGGAAATTAGCTAGGGTCCTGAGAAGGGGTGGGTTGTTGTTGATTGATGTTCATAGTGGTTTATCAGGTAGTGATGTACAGAGAGGAAACAAGAAATTAGATATCCTGACAGTGAAGATCAAAACTTGCTCTAAGGAACGTAGTGCCCCTAATCAACAGGAAATAGTCTAATGACGACCCCCCCCCCTTTTTTTTTTTTTTTTTTTTTTTTTTTTGGTTCTTTTTTTCGGAGCTGGGGACCGAACCCAGGGCCTTGCGCTTCCTAGGTAAGCGCTCTACCACTGAGCTAAATCCCCAGCCCCACCACCCCCTTTCTAACCCCTGATTTTATCCAAGGATCTCTTTCCTTTCCTTTCCTTTTTCTCTCATATCTAGTGTTAGGGGCTGAAGGAATAGGTCAAGGTTAACAACTGAATTGTCCTTTATACCTGCTGGGAGAGGAAGAATTAATTTTCTCCAATAGAGTTGATATTGGGGTATATCAACCACTCCAGAACAAGCCTCGTGTTAGTTAAGGGGTACTTGACCAACATATAATGGGCTACATATTTTTTTTGTGTAGGTTTTTTTTTTTTTTTTTTTTTTGGTCAGTTTGGTGGGTTTGTTTTTGTTTTTTTTTTTTTTTTGGAAATTACTTTTTTTCTTGATGTGGGGGTTGTTGAATTGGGATTTTGCAAAAGAAGTTAAAGTAGGGTGAGTAAAGAGGTGGAGAGGATCTGGAAAGACTTGGAGGAGGGAAAATATGCTCAAAATATATTTAAATTTAACAATTGTTTTAAATAAGAAAAAAAAAAAGAATCAAAAAGGAAGGCCCTGCATAGTCCAGCTCCAAGGCTCATGCCACTCCTGATAATGATGCAAGCTCAAATAGAAGTCTATTCTGCTGAGTGGAAGCCAACTGTAGAACACCATCTACAACCACTGGGGTCAGTCAGCTAGTAGAAAAGGTCCCTTATCAGCAAAGCTGATAGCAACCTGGGTCTTATCTGAGTCTAGTCAAACAACTCTTAACACTCGGGAGGGAGCAGGTATTCCCACTCAAGGTCTGACGTAGTTGAAAACAAGTCGGTCCTATGGGTGCACAGGAACCCACCTGATGCCCAACCAGGTCTTGAGGCTGTGAGCTTTGGCCTCAGAAAGCCTCATGGAAGCCCTGTGCTTTGATGCCCTGCTCCCCAGAGTGAAGTTAATTCTGCTCAGACTCTGCTGCTGATTCTCGAGTGGTTTCCAACCTTCCTAATGCTGTAACCCTTTAATATAGTAATTAAATCATGTAAATTATCTTCGTTGCTACTTCATAATTATAATTTTGCTATTGTTATGAATTGTATTGTTAAAAAAAAAATCTGTGTTTTCTGACAGTCTTGGACAGCCCCTATGAATTGTGTTTGACTCCCAAAGGCGTTCCAGGCCCCAGGTTGAGAAACGCTGCTATTGGGGGTGGGGGTGGGTTGATGCTTGACCTAACCTAGATTTAGATATGTATTCTGCAAGTATTAGTCTAGCGGTTGTGTCAAGGGGCTTTGCAGTGTAGTGGATTTTACAGGGGTGCAGGTTTGGATATAGGTTTCAAGTCTACAGCATGGGCTTAGTGCATTTCACTGCCTTAAGTGGGATGTGCCCTCCCCCATGACTCCCTAGAGTTGAGGAAGAGCTGCTGTGAGCAACCCTTGCCACCTGGACGGGTCTTGTTCTGTTAGACTAACTATAGGCAGTATGGTCTCTCCTGATTTCCTCAGCTCTGGGAAGACATTCTGGTGTGACTAGTTGCTCAATTTGATACATACATACATACATGTATGTGAGAAAAGGCTGACTACCAGAAGATCTTAGCCACTGCCTTCATCCAACCCCAAACTTCGTCTTTTTTTTTGTTATTAGTGTTTTGCTTTCATGTACATATATGTCTATACATCACTTGCACACGGTGTAGCTCGGGACCTAAAGGAAGTGTTTGATGTTCTGGAGCTGGCATTACAGATAACTGCTAGCTTCCATACTCAGAATCAAGCCCAGTTTCCCTGGAAGAGCAGCCTGCACTCTTAATGGCTGAGCCGTCTCTCCAGTCCCCTGACCCTCTTATCTTTTTTTTTTTTTTTTTTTTTTACAATCCATTCATTGCCCCCCTCCCAGTCTGCCCTCCCACAGTTCCTCATTCTGTTCCTCCTCCCCCATTTCCAAGAGAGAATGTTTCCCCCACCAGACCTCCCCACTCCCCGGGGCCTCAAGTTTCTCCAGGGTTAGGTGCATCTTCTCCCACTGAGGCCAGACCAGGCATCCTCTGCTGTATAGTGCTGGGGGCCATGGACCAGCTCCTGTGTGCTGCCTGTTTGGTGGCTCAGTGTCTGATCTCAGGGGTTCAGGTTAGTTGAGACTGCTGGTCTTCCTACGGGGTCACCCTCCTCCTCAGTGTCCTCTAGCCTTTCCCTAATCAACCGCAGGGCTCCTGACTTCTGTCCATTGGCGTCTGTCTCAGATGCCTGTTGGGTCTCTCAGAGGACAGCAATGTCTGTAAGCACAACAGAGCTCAGTGCCAGGCCTTAGAGCCTCCCCTCGAGAGGGATCCTACGTTGGGCCGGTCACTGGACTGCCTTTCCCCCAGTCTCTTCTCCATTTCTGTCCCTGCAGTCAGACGGTTTTAGACAGGAACAATTCTGGGCCCTGACCCTCATACCTTTTTAAAAACCAAAATTCATTTTTTTGTTTTGAATGTTAGATCTTCTTAAAGCTCAGGGGAACTTCATGACACAGAAATGATAAAGAATCAAGTTAATGCATTAGACTTAGGCATAAAGGATTCTTAACTCTATTTCACATAGATTTTCAGCTTAAAAAAAAAACCAAGACATTAAATATATTGCTGACCTTCATTTTTATTTAAATATATTCATCTTGAGAGGAAACTACACAGGAAATATTTTATATAAATGTAAACATGCATGTCTACATCAGAATTAAGCAAAATAAATTTTGAGGCACAAGATTTTAAATATCATTAAAGGACACCAGGAATTGAAGACGGAAGTGACAGGAAACAAGAACACAGATCCTAACCCTTGAGTTGGTCTTCCAAGCTACTGGGTAAGGCCTGAGTTTCAAAAAGCTTATGTTCCTTGCCAAGTGGAAATATCCAGTTTGGCTGTTCTTAATACATATCTACAAAACAAACAATTCTTTTTTAAAATAATTAATAAATATGACACACACACATACACACGCACACACACATACACATACACACACACACAAACTAAACCAGTCTCTCAAAAAAGGGCAGGACTTTGGAATTTTCAAGTTTCCCTATGCTACAGCACATCACCCACAGAGAAGATTACTCTGCTATGGAAATCAGCTACAAGTGGCATTACTACAAACCTCTAGTTTATATATATTGCCTTTCCCAATGTTTGCAAAGGATTGCCATGGCGTCTCGGTAGAGTGAGTTCCCACCTCACCCAAGTGGCCAACATTGCATAGAGCAAATAAAAGGTAATTTACAGATTCAGTAGAGCCCTGCATGGCCTTGTGTACGTATTTTCAGCTTTGTCTCAATGGCTGGAATGTTTCCCTGTTACCCTCTGTCCTTCACCAGGTACTTGCCTTATCTCTTCCCCAGCCAGAGTACGAGCACCGGCACGTCTAGTTCCGTGATGAAGCCCCGGCTTTGAGGCGCTAATACGGAGCGAGACTGGGTAGAAGGGCGGTTTGTACGTACACCAGGGCACACCCAGGGGTTGGAAGAAATGAAGAAAGAGTTTGTGAAAACTGTGCCTGAGGAGCCCTGGCGAGGAGAGGTTTAGACCGGGCGAAGAGAAGGAGACAGCAAAGGCACAGCAACAGGAAGGGAGTCCTTTGGTTGGCACAAGGATACCCCTGAGAAGCCATCTGGGAGGCTACATTCCAAAAACAGCTTTCTTGTGGGGAAAGTGGGAAGAACCGCCGAAGCGTCTGTGCAGAGAACCAACCACAGAAGGCCGTGTGGTGCTGGGGAGCCGGGTGACTGAGTGGTCTGAGGCACAGACAGCTCAAATTTTCAAGCCCAGCCCACATGCAAGTTCCTATGGCAACAGTCACCCCTAACTCGCCAGCACCACAGTCTGTCTACACAAACCAAGGCCTTTAGAGAAAAGCAGGGCAGGGGGGACTTAAAGAGACATTTTTCAGTTCAAGTTCCTGGAACCTGCCCCAGTTTGAACAGGTTAAGAGCAGTAAAACAATTCAATTCCCATATCCAGTGACAATTCAAGTCACCCAATCACAACCTTCACCTTCCCTGAGCTATCATGACCGAAGAATTATAAAGCAATTATCAGTTTGCTGTAAATAGGTTCTCAGCTGCTACTGGTTCCACTGAGCATCCCCCAGTGATCTGAGACTGAGCACAAGGCACTAGTGTACCGCTCTGCAGATGGCCGCCAGACAACGGCCTCTACTCCATCCCAGTTCACTTCGGTCTCTGTGGACCAAACAGCAGATCTATATGGTGCACTGACCATACAGTGGACATATATGACCTAAGGCCCCACCATGGACCACTCACTTCCTTTTTAGGTCCAGACCACCTTCCTCCACTAGTGTAGAGGAAGGGGTGAGTGGAGAAGCCCAAGGAAAGAACAGCATTATCAATGTCCTAAAGCAAAGAGAGGATTTCCTAGGATCTACTCATTCAGACTAGAGACGGGCAGTGACACACAAGTCACCACATACTTCCTCACTGTGGAACATTGACTAGGGACCAGTTTCCAGCAAGAACATCCACTTGGAAATGGCACACAGCAAAAGGCAATCTTGTGATTCTCTTCTGGGAGTCAGGCACAAACAGTGGCACAAAAGCGTACAGAGCTTCTGAAGACTTCCGCACTGCAGCACTCCCGCTGCATTCTCATCTGCGGGATATTCTGCTCAGGGCCTTTTCACCACATCCCTCTGATTCCTAGCCTCTGCTAACATCCTTGGAATGAAGAACAACCCGGGGATGGATGCGTGGAAGCAAATGCCTCAGCTGAGCTGAGGACGTGTGTCAGCATGGCGGCTGCCGATGGACCCTCTCACTCTGCCTCAAATGTGCTGGAACTGCCTGAGTCTGAATCCGAGTTGAATGCCAGCAGTGCTTTTGTCTGTGGAATCCAATAGGAAGCTCCAAGCAGAAGAATATGAAACAGCAAGTGTGGTTCAAAAGAGGAAGTAGTGAGCAAGCTTGCCCAGGAACAGGTGACTGGCCGTCCCCTGCTGTGTGCTTCCCTTTTCCTAGCTGTGCTGGGCTGAGCTTATTCAAATCTCCAGCACACTGCTGCGCAAGACACACACACACACACACGCACACACACACACACACACACACACATGCACGCTCACATGCACACTGCACGCCCACACGCACACTCATACGCACACGCACGCTCACACGCACACACACACACACCCCAACCCACCCAAAGACTCCGCCAAGGCCAACTTCTATGGTCTTGTCAAACTAGGTCACAAAAAACTTCCTTACCACTTTATATCAACACTGTAAAGTGGTCTTAATGTATTTCTATGACACAATTTGAGATCTCTTTCTCCCCATGCCCTTAAAAGACTTATATTACTGGCCTATGAAGATACAGACTTTGAGTGTCCTAGGGTACATTGGTCTGTTTTCATTAACAATGTTAACCAAATAAAACAGAATTCTGTTAGTTCTCCTATAGATATACTTAAACTCTGAATCAAGAGATTGTTCAAAAATTACATGAGAATCACCCACCACCACCAAGTTAAAGACTGAGTATCTGAGTGCTTCCAGGCCTTAACTCCTATGGCTCTGACCGCCAATGATCACATCCTCCTGTGGCGTGCGAGCGTGCGGTCCGGGCAGAAGTGGCTGGGTCTTGCAGCACGTTTGCGCACCAGAAAGCAGATTTCAACAGCCTGGGGCTAGTCATCACTGTCACTGCCAGACTCACTTAACTGCAGGTCATTTCCTATGAAAGAAAACCAAAGCAAACCGAAAGCACGGCCATTAGCGAGTTCCTTGGCTGCACTGCCTCTCCGCTCCCCTGTGCCCGCTGGGGCGCAATGCAGCTCAGTGCACTTTAATGCGTCCTATCTGCCTTCACAGAGAGCACCGAGACGTCCTGGAGACTCCTCTGCGGCTGCTCAGCTAGCACATCACAGTGAAGGCTTGCTCAGCAGGGCTGGGGAGACAGCTCAGAGACAATGGGCACCTGTGCTCCTGCAGAGAACCTGGCTCAACTCCTAGCACCTAAAGGTGGCTCACAACCATCTGTGACTCCAGTTCCGGGGGACCCGATGCCCTTTCTGGCCTCCTCAGGCATCAGTGAATGTGGAGCAACACACGCAGGCAGGCAGGCAGGCAAACACACACACACACAGACACACACACACACACACACACACACACACACACACACACACACACACACACACACACACACACACACACACACACACACACACACACACACAGAGACACACACACACAGACACACACACACATGCAGGCAGGCAAACACACACACACAGAGACACACACACACACACACACAGAGACACACACACACCACACACACACAGACACACACACACACACACACACACAGACACACACACACACACACAGAGAGACACACACACCACAGACACACACACACAGAGACACATACACACAGACACACACACACACACACACACACACACACACACACACACACACACACACACACAGACACACACACACACACACAAACACACACAGACACACACACACACACACACACACACACACACACACACACACACACACACACAGAATAAATATAATTTAAAAATTAAAAAGCAAACAAAAATAAAAACCCAAAACTTTGCCAATCCAATTTATTAGGCAGGAAAGCCTATGTGGCTCATAGGAAAGGCTGGTGTGCTGCACTTTTGAAAGAAACACATTTTTAGCATGTGCAATGTGCAGGTTGGTACTGCTTGTCAGTACTGAGGAGGAGCAGCAAAACAGGTTTCAAAATGTTAATAAATAGCAGGAATATAAATGACATACATTTGTCAGACTAGCTCACATTAAATTGATTTATAATTAATTATTTGTATATCAGAGTGTAGCTTTCATGCATGTTTGTGCACCTCGTGGGTGTCTGGCACCCTTGGAGGTCAGAAAAGGAAGTTGGATCCCGTGGAACTGGAGTGGTTGTGAGCTGCCATGTGTATGCTGGGAATTGAACCCAGGTCACCTGCAGGGACAAGTGCTCAAAACCCCTAAGCCATCTTTGCAGTGTCTAAGTTGGTTTTGAAAATCTAAGTGGAGCCATGAGTGGTGGCTCACGCCTATAATCTCAGTGCTAAGAAGGCTGAGGCAGGAGGATCACAAATTGGAGGCCACCTGTCCTACGCCACCTGGTCCTATGCCACCTGTAGTGCGTCACTCCCACGTGCTCTCTGCCCGTATCTCCCCAAGGTGTCTGCATCACTTTAAACTCACGTTGGCCTACGAGCTCAGGAAGCTCCAGGTTAGTTGCTACGTAGGTGCCTAGGAGTCGAAAGGACTGCACACTTGGAGCTCGCGGAGGAGAGATGTGGACAAAGGAATCCCAGCTGAACCAGCTGGCTGAAAGTGAGGTCTGCATTTCTATCCTAGCCTTCTCTGCCCCTGGAACCCTTTCACAGGACCCATCCCCATCCCAATTTCTGACGGTGATGGCAGACTTTCTACCTGGACCTCGACTCGCACAGCAGACAGGGCACACCAGGCAAAATGCTAAGGTAGAGGGGTCAGCAGTGGCTTGAGTGGGTGGAGGTCAGGCCTGTGCCTACACATCCACCAAGGCTCTGTACCGCCCTGCAAGAAGGAACTACCCAGCCTAGGATGTCCACAGTGCTGAGATGTTAATGAGATGTTAATGACCGTCTGGGCAGCACTCCTGCAGGGTTAACCAGACCTGCAATCCCACTTCTGCTGCCAGGTCTTCCAACTTCTCAAAGGAGGATCACCAGGAGGGAGAATATTGGCCATGCAACATTCCAGGGAGAGAGCAGAACTGCCCTACTCTGAAACAAAGCCAACTTTATTCTGGCTTTCTTCTGTTTTATATCGGAGGAAGAGCTACCCAAATATGACAACATTCCTTCTTTTCTCTTGCCAAAGGCTAGGAGGTATCCAAAGGTAGCATGTTAACTTTTAACGGCCAGGAGGGAGGTATCCAAAGAAGGTAGCATGTTAACTTTTAATGGCCAGAAGGTAGGCAACAGAGCATATCTTAAACCTGGTATACAGAAAACCAAAGAGCCTACCTGCGTGATCAAGTTTAAGCAGAAGTCATAGTCACAAGGGAGGGGAGAAAGAAAGAAAAGACTGGGAGTTTTGGGCCTCCCCGGTCTGTCTGCGCCCTGACTGCCTGTACTTAGCTGACAGGTTCTGGTACAAGGCAAAAGAAGCTGCATATGGCCCTCCCTGTCTCAGCCATCAAAGGAGGGAGGGCACACTTACTGAGCGTGTTCATGAGCTGAGCGCTTCCTTGGGGCCGGCTGGTTCCATTGGCCACTGTGGGCCTGCTGTTGTAGGGCTGCTGGTGTGAAGGTTGGGGAGGAGAGGCTGGGCCATTGTCCTCACCGGCGCTGCTGGAGCTGTCGTCATCGTCACTTCCGGAGGAGCTCTCTGAGTCGGAGGAGCTGCTCCCACTGCTGCTGCTCATCTGCTCAATGATGTCCACCTCGGCCCTCAGCTCTGCAGCGACACAGCCCTGAGATGAGCTGGGAAGCCCATGCAGCAAGATGTCCCGTCCTTCCTGCTTCCCGAGGTAGCACCCTGAACCCCCAAACCGACAAGAACACCTATAATGTCTCCAGGGTTGACGGCAATACTGAATTCACCAAATAAGAAAAAGGCCTGATTTAGAACGACTCTTCTGTGTAAGAAACACAGCAGGGTTATTCGCTATTCCCTTAAATGAATACTTTCATCTGGGGGTGGTGTGCTCCAGTGTGCGGTTAGACACGGGCGTTAGGGAGATCTGAGTTTAACGCCAGACTGGGCTACAGAGTGAGACCTTGTCACAGACAAAAACCCAAATGTGACTTTTGTATAAAACCTCAAGTAAGAGAAAAAGAATAGAAAAGCTTTTGTCTAGCAATTACAAGTCTGAGGGCTTATTTTAGATCTTCCTGTCTTAGTTTCTCTCTGTGTCACTGAGATTAAAAACTCTGACGAAGAAAGGATTTATTGTGGCTCACAGTTCCGGGTCCAGCCTACAAGGGAAATCAGAGGCAGGAGCTTGAGGCTGAAGAGAGAGCAGCTGACTCGTGCTCGTGACTCAAGCCCGTGGAATGGGCTGCACACTTATGTGCATCTTCCTCAGTCTAATCTAGACAATCCCTCAGAGCATTGCCCAGAGGCGTAAGGAAGCCCTCACAGGAGTGCCACGAGGCATGCACCGAACATCACGACTGCTCAACAACAATGAGATCGATGTCAATGGACTTCGTAAGCCACGGCTGGACAGCCAGAGTCCTTTCTGACTCCCAAAGAACCATAAGAAGCCCTGGCAAGGTAGGGCGACTGGTGAAATGCCACACCCTCTTGTAACTCTCGCACACTGATCATGGCTGTGCTTGTCCCGCATTCTGTGTGAACACCTACCAGAGGTGGGGAAAACACGCTTTCCCTAACCAGTCCCACGTCCCTGCATACATGCGGCCCTATCAATACAGCCATGGACTTCCCTGTCCAAACATCACCATGGCCTTACACAGCTATGGTCCACTCTTGGCCTACTTCCCATTGACGACAGAGATTTCCACAATAGCATTCTAGAACCAGAGAGGGAAAACAGTCAAGAAGTGCCACAGCTGTTCAAACTCAGGGTGACTCTGCCTATGACAAGGGCAGATGTCTACAGGGTAAAAAAGGCAAACTCCCCAGAACAAGCCTTCAACTCCCCCTGTTTTCTGCTATTAGGGGTTGCATTTGTTTCATGAAACTTATTATAAATGTGAGATATGATGCTTAGTCCATAATGTCTGAGAGTCTGGAGGACCAGAATACTCTACCATGTGGGACGAAAGCCACAGTAAGCTTGTCTCAAGTCTGCAAAGGAAAGGCCCAAGGCAGACCTCTCAGTCCTTCTGGGCCAGATTTCATCTCCCCGGCCTCAGGGCCTTTCTGGGTTGTATGCTTTGAGTCAGCAAAGAGCATCTAACCCGGCAGAGTGCTTACATCTGCATATACTGGTCAGTAGATGAGCCCAGAAGCGTATACCTACAATACTCTTTCTGGACCCTAAAGCCCTGTAAAGCTTTGGTCGATAGTGGCTTATTTAAACCCTAAGCTTCTAAGAAGACAACCACATTCAACCACCATTCCTGGACTCATTCTCGTCAAATACGGTCCATGAAAAGGTCTCAGTCCTCACAAGCTCCAGAGCAGGGGACTCTGTTGAAATAGCTGTGCGGTTGCGAGCTCTGTGAGCTCCAAGAGCACCCTGCCCATCCCTCACGCTAGCCCGTCCTGCACGCTAGCCCGGCTCTGGCTCCCCACCTCTTTTGATGTCATCCAGCTGGGGCTCAGGTGAGGGGTTGTCCTTCAGGGGAGAAGTTTTGGGTCCAGCTGGAGGCTTCGTTGGGGCTCGGAACGGCATGGGTGGAGGTGGAGGGGGTGGCTGTGATGGCTGTGGGGGACGGGTGGGCTGCTGTTCCATTCGAGCTTGGATTTTACTGCTTCCCTCAGCTCTGAAATAGACATTAAATCAAGAGGGAAAACAGTGATTCTCAAGATGACCAAGCACACAGGCAGCAGAACCAACGTTCTTTCCAGGTAACTGAAAATCTAATCTTTTAATTTCACCACGAGAATGCACTCAACGCACACACGTCCACTGCATCCCAGAATGTCCTATGCACCAGTGATGCTTGCAAGGCACTCATTTCTTCTTCCTTTCCGAATCAGGCTCTAGCTACGTACAGCCTAGAACTCAAGATCCTTCTCAGCCTTCCAAGAGCTGAGATTACAGATGTGCCACAT
This sequence comes from Rattus rattus, assembly GCF_011064425.1. Classification (NCBI taxonomy): domain Eukaryota; kingdom Metazoa; phylum Chordata; class Mammalia; order Rodentia; family Muridae; genus Rattus; species Rattus rattus. The sequence continues at coordinate 7,220,542 of NC_046166.1, read as the reverse complement.
CTAACATAAGCTCAGCAGGGAGGTAAAAATACAGAAACGATGTGACTGAGCATATCTAGAAGAAAGCTCACACTACGACTTAAATTCAATATAAAGCTATAATAATAAATGCACAAGTTTCTGAGTAACTGGATTATGAACTAGCCTAATGTTTCTTAGCTAAGCATCTACACGAATCCCCTGGAGGTCTCTGCAGGTTCTGACCTAGTAAGTCTGGAGATGCTACAAGCATAACAAGTACCCAGGGGTTATGCTGACAGTCCCCAAACCACAGAGTAGAGAGAGAACAGAGCACCAACGAGCATCCCAGGAGTAGCATGTTTAAAACAGGCCCTGATACAAACCAACAATAGGCAGGACAGGAGGCTGTGATTGGGATGTAAATATATAAATAAATTAATGAAAATTAATGAAAAAAAAAAGTCCCTTATTTAGTGGATCTGTGATTTAGCTCAGCCACGTGCGGCTCTGGATCTGATGCCTAGTACCCTCCCCACAAGAACCTTAATCATTATCTTACCATGATGTCTGTAATGCAGAAAGTTCACAGAATGAATTGACTTTTAAATAAACTCTAACACTGAGTGAACCAAAAGTTCACTATTTTAAAATTAGGAAACAAGTTTTGTTGCTATTGCTTTGAAGTTTTTAAAATTACAGTTTTATTTATGCTATGCCTTCTACCATGTGGGTCCTGACTGAACTCAAGCTGTCAGACTTGGTGGCAAACTCCTTTATTCACCTAGCAATCTTGCAAGGCCACTGTTACTTTTGTTTGGAGACAGGGTCTCGTGGACTCAGACTAGTTTCGAACTCACTACGCAGCTGCAGATGGCCTTGAACTCTTGACCCTGCTGCCTCCACCTCTCAAACGCTGGGCTTACAGGTGTGACTCACCGTACTCAGTAGGCAAGGTTTTATTTCGACAGTATAGTCACCTCAAATATATCCTAATTTACAAGCAGTAATTTAGTAAAGTTATGCAATTATTACTTTTTAATTGTAAGTCTATGCATATAAATTGAATTCCCTACTCGGTAGTGTAAGAGCAATTATGAGACTGACAAAATTGGCTCAATTATAATTGTTCTCCCCAGTGACTTCATGTTTTAGCTCTTAAAAGCATTATTTCTTTTTCTGGACTGGAGGAAAATGTACCTTTTATTGTTGATGTGTCTGAGACAGGAGTAGCTAGGATTACTGACTGAACGGTGTGGCCCTTAGAAAACTGGACTAAGTGCTCCAGAGGTTTACACACACTTGAGGCTATTCTGCAGGAGCGTGCCTGCCGGCACACACGTGAACATACTTGTGATCCCTCCAGCACAAGAGGCCAGGGGGACACGGAGCCGCCATACCTTGTCTTCTTGACCTGGATGCTGCTGCTGAGCTTCTCCAGCACGTACTCCCCAGTGTCGTGGTTAATGATGAGCACACAGTCTTTCTGGTAAGGCCGTTTGTTCCCCTTGAACACCGTCATTGGCGGAGTGGACCCCTGTTTGCCACGAAAGTGTAAACACACCAATTATGGACCGTCTACCTTTACCAAGGGCACTGCTTCATCCAATCTTTCATCAGAGCCACTCAAAAGAGCAATGACTGATCTCTGTCTTACTCCTCTAGCTTTTCAGGCAAAAGGAAAGGAACATTATAGTAAGCACCTGGTTTTGGAAATCAAGAAATATAGCATAAAAACTGTAAATTACTAGGCAAATCTTTAAGAATGTGAGGAAATATTTCAAAGAATAGTAACGCACCAACTGAGGACAATTAACTTTGCCCTACACTTCATAGCACAGCACTAAATAACTGGTTAGAGCAGGGAGTGATCGTTGCGTTTCTTTACAATTGAAGAGCCCAGGGCTCCCCCTCAGGCAAATGACCAGCACAGCTTTCTCCAAGGGTAAGCCAGCCCATCAGCCTGGAGGGTGGGAACTAACCCGCGTTAGCCATCACCCCAAGCCTTTCAATAACTCACAGGCTGCTCTCAGGCCAAAGGACATCTTTAGGGCAGCCCCTGGATCCTCCTTCTATTTCTGGGCTCCGTGGTCTTTAGGAAGACCTCTTGTTCCTGCCTCATGGCTTTAACTGGCCTTCCAACTGCTATATTTTGACACTGTAAATTATTTGACCTTCTGCTAAGTTCAAATAACTCCTCTCTGATTTTCCACAAGTGTTTATTTTGGTTTGGTTCTGAAACAGGGTCTCATGTAGCCCAGGCTAGCCTTACACTCTCAATCATCTTGCTTCCACCTCTCAAAGGCTAGGATTCCTGGACAGCATCATATCCAGCAACTGCCATGTATTCCTATATTTAAATCCCAGACCCTAAGCTGCACAAAGGCAGGACATGTCCTCATTTGGTTTAACGTTAATTCTTACAGCCTAGTAATGGGCCAGCACATTGGACACTGATTTAATATTTGTTAAACATAAGATTTAACTTGTTCAGAATTTTTAAAAGTATGAAACAAGGCAACAACAACAAAAACAAACTGCTTGGCTCTTCAGCCCCTTATCTGCACAGTAGAAACGCAGGTCTGCAGGGAGCTTAGGGACCCAGTACCTAACCCCTTCGTTTTTCACTTGGGAATTAAGGTCCAACGGGAGATGATGTAATCTTCCATGGACAAGATGCAATGCAACAGGAGCTCAAATGGAGACTATTTCCTCTGCTCGAGGGCTTCCAGGTTGGCTGCAGCGTCTGCATTGTCACCAGCTACACAGAGCTTTCTGTTTGAGGACAGAGCTGTGAAAAGTACGAAGAAGCTCTTCTACTCTAACTCTGTTCTGCATGTGTGTGGTGTGTGCAGGTGTGTACATGTTTTTCCTGTGTGGGCAGGAGAAGCCCAAAGCTGACTTTTCTTTTTTGAGGCAGGGTCTTTTACTGAACCCAACTAAGTCTAGCTAGCCAGCTCGCCCCAGGGATACCATGTCCTTGTCTCTGTAAATGTGGGCTCACAAGCAGCCGCCATGTCTCTCCAGCTTTTACATGGGTTCTGAGGCACCCAAACCCCAGTCCTCATGCTTGATTACTTCATTCCCTCAAGCCTCTCCCCGGCCCAAAGTATGAGCGCAAACACAGTCTCCTTTCTGTTCTCCTCTGGCTGTACTGGGGATTGACCTAAGATCAGCCTGCACCGGAGCCCTTACTGAATACAGAGATGTCACTCTGCCTCCTGACCTGCCTTCTGCCTCCTGACCTGCCTTCTGCCTCCTGACCTGCCTTCTGCCTCCTGGCCTGCCTTCTGGCTGTTCTATATGTTCTCCCGCTGTGGTACATAGGGCACAAAGGGCCCTTTTCTCCAGAACTGCTGCGGTAAATGTTACATATGCCTAGCAGAGGGGCCACTGTCTAGATGGAGCCTTGCCTAGGGCTATACATTAGGGGGAAGGGGGGGTCAGGAATAAGGACAAAGAACTACCTTAAACCAAGCCCCGAGACACATGAGTAACAGCCCATCTGACTCCTAAATTCCTTTTCTACTTATGTTAGCTATTTAAAAATCCAAAAAAATAAAAAATAAATACATAGAAGGAAATATGAACTGTAAATAAAACACAAGGGTTCATTACATTAGACCAACACGGGAAACAACTTACAGGGATGTGAGGCAGTGTAATTGTGACTTCATCTCCTTTGCCAACCTGGAGCTCTCCTTCACAGGAAGTATCTATCGATGCTGGCTTAAAGTCGTCTGAAAGCAAACAATGGATAGTTCCCACTGGGTGGCTGGAAATGAGACTTCTTGGGTATTTTAATTTCAGATTAAATAAAAATAGTTGAGGGTTCCCTTATGTATATGTTCCTGCACGTGCATAGAGAGCTGGGGAGGACGGCTCTGTCCTGTTGTTTTCAGGCAGGGCCTGTTATCAGCCTGCAATTCACTGGATAGGCCGAGCCAGCTGGCCGGTGAGTTCCTCCTGCCTCGATACCCCCGACACGGGATTGGAACTGTTTACAGTGTGGCTCTTTATGGGTTCTAGGATTCCAACTCAGACATTCAGATTTCTATAGCAAGTACTTCACAGACTGAGCCAACTCCCCAGCCCCATCATTTAAAATTTTAAGTGACTTCATCATAGAAAATGTCATATTCCTCATTCATAGTTTGATGAGCTCCGAATGCTCTCCTCCAATCCAATAGTTACCAACTCAGGAACACCTCCACATACACCGCCACCTTCAACGATACTGTGTTTTAGTGCAGGGAGTTGAAACATACTCCCATGTTGATGCCAGATAATCCCGTCTTCCAAGTGACAGGTAATAGTTAGCATTTCACCACCCATCATAAGCTAATTATTAGAACTATGTGTATAAAAGCAACACAGCAAACATTCTTGACTATAAATCCTTCATGAGACACAGTGGGCCACATGAGGATGGCTTCTTTTTGCACAGAAACGTTCAAAACATGCAACGTTCAAGTTCTCATTTTGGTGGGGGGTGGGGACGACCTTCTGGATCTGTTCAGAAGCAGCCTGGTAACTCCAGAAGTTACCCTGCTTGTTCCTGCGAATTACACTTACACAAGAGCAACAGCCATGTTACCTCATGTTAGCCCCTCACCTGACTCAAACTGCAGGCCAGGGGCACATGTGCAGAACAGCACATGTTTAAACTTAAACTGCCCTTCAGTAGAGGGAAGAAAATTAGTCAGCTGGGGAAATGGCAACCTTATCATTTCCCCGATACTGTCTCTCGGCAGCAGCTGGGTCTACCGTTGGAGCAAAGCACAGATGCGGCAGTGTGACAAGTGGCCTCACAAAGATGGAACTTTAATATCTGACACACCCCCTGCCTGTGTGTTGAGTCACATCGATTAGCTCCCATGACAAAGCAGGTCTTAACCCATGCTAATGCTACCGGAAACCCAAAGCCTCTGAATCACAGAGGGACGTGCTTGGTCAGCCAAGTCTACCAGGGCACAGGGTGGAGGTACCCCTTCTCAGAGTCTATAATCATGTAGAAAAGGGCCCAGCATAATGACTATTCCCACATTCCTTATGCTGCTGTCTTCCTTTTCCAAACATAGATCAAGCTTTAAATTACACCAGATTCACAAACTCTAATTTTATTCTTCACCCACAAGTGAGCTGGCCCAGAAGTCAAGGTGGTGTAGGTGACCTGAAGACATTAATCTCAGCTAGGTATGGTGGATCGGGTCCATATATTCAGCACTACAGAGGCTGAGGCAGGAGGACTGCAGCAAGTTCAGGGCTGGCCTGAGTTATACAGTAACTTTTAAGCCAGCATCACCTAGTGTAAGGCGCAGTCTCAAACAGCAACAACGATAAAATCAATGCCAAAAGAAACAGAGAGAGGAAGAGAAAACCTTATGGGTGGCACGAAGAATGCAGATCTCCTGGCTCAGGAGGAGACCAAAAGCAAGGGGAAAGGAAAGTAAGGAAAGGAATGGAGTAAATGTGGTGGCAAACGGGAAGGTTTTTCCAGGGCAAGAGCCCTGATGGAAAGATTCGACCAAGAGAATGGGGACACAAGGGAGGAGAAAGGGGCATCGCTACAAAGGAGTAAAGTTTGGCTTAACAGCTGCGAAGGGGGATCTGAAATAAAGGGTATTTGAGACTTTAAGGTAAAAGAATAGTTCGTTGGCAGAAACCAGAAGTTTGGTTTGAGAGAAGCGATCTGAAAGTAGAAGAACAGGTCGAAGTTCCAGAGGATCTGGGATGACAAGTAAGGAAGGCGACGCTTTGGAGAGCCGGGATTAGACAGGAGAGTCTGGGCTGGCACGTGGCGGTCAGAGGACCCAAAGTGAACCTGGAGGGGCGCTCACTCACAGCGAATGGTGTGGAAGGAGGCCCGCGGCCGTTTCTCGAAGCTCTCCCCGAGCCGCAGGCAGTGCTCCTCACGGTCCAGCAGCGGGTTCGCCGTGCCGTTCATGGCCTTGCACTTGCCTGGCACCCAGATCGGAGCTCTCCTCACGCGGCCGCAGTCCCGGAAACCCGCGCGAGCAGCCCGCAGGCCTGCGCTCCCGGGACACAGCTCCCGAGCGCGCACTGAACCAAGTCCGCGCCCACCCGGGGTAGGAAACCAATCTACTCTGCGTCTGGAGAGACTCTGAGGAAGTAAGGCCGCTGCACTTCCGGTATTGGGGCGGGACTTCCGTTTCCCCAACGGAAATAGCGGAGGCAGTGCCATGGAGAGAGAATTCCCCGGAACAACCGCAACCCACAGTGCTGGGCGATTTCTGGTCTAGTCTAAGGAGGTTTACACCTCAGCTAGAAGATTCTATCCCCAACGCCTGGGCTTGCCTGACGGGTGAGTGCGCCCTGACCTATCCTTTGCTGGTGAACCTGTGAACCGATGTCCGGGAGCCCAGAGCTAGAGGAACTGAGTGAACTCGAGTCTGAGTGTAGGTATGGATGTCCCTGAACATGCCGGAGACCCTTATGGCCTTGTTTATCCTGAGGGTCCAGAGAGAGATGACAGTTCTCAGGACCTCAGCCACCCGTCACTCGGTCCTTCCCCCTACTTCGCTCCATGGTTGTGGTGAGAGGATTTCAGTTCTTGGCCAACGACGCTTCCTTCACTGTAAGGGTACGATCGGAAACTCCGGATTAGCTCCGTCACCTCCTTAACCCACCGCGATCCCTTGTTTATCTGGCAATCGTCTACCCGCTTTCGGTTAGGGCGGTTGTTGCCGTTGTTTTGAAGTCACTTTTTCTACGGGCACTGTTCGTTGATGAGAATTTTTTTCTCATATTTTCTCAGTCGATTCGTGGCAGCGTCCCTTTGCCCTAATTAAACCTATTTCTTATAATACTTGTCTCATCTGATTTGAATTGGGAGTCCGGTACGTGAGAGTTCTGGTCTCTGGGTGTAGTAAGCTCCGTGCAGTAGAGACTGTCTTGGTCTTTATGACCTCTCCAAACCCCGGCAGGGTGTTGGGTAGGGTCAGCATCTCGTGTTAATCGACCCCAGCACCTTAAAGAGCCCTCCAGAAACCTCTCCCCCAGAGTCTTGGACTCCTTTAGAACCCAAACTCTAGAAGTAATAAAGAGCGCTCAAGCTTGGTGAGGCCCCGATTACACCAGTTGGGGGAGCATGAGTCAAGAGGAAGTATATTCAAGGGACAGCCTGGTCGTCTTCCATAGGAAATCCAAGGACAGCTTTTCATAACTAGACCCTGGCTCTGATGAACAGGTTGGGGAGAGAAGCAGGCAGGCTGTTAGAGAATCACTAGCCAGAATCTCTCTCATTTTTTTCCTAAGTAGCATCGTAAAGCTGGAAAGTCACCTGGGGAACTGCACCAGAGAAAGCCCTGCGTCTGTAGACTCAGCACCAGTTGCTCAGATGGTGAAAGAACAGAGAACTTTTAGCAGCTTCGGATGTGTTTCCAGCAACTGCAATGGCTTCTCTCCAAAGGAAAGGACTGCAAACAAGGATTCTTAGCACTGGAGAAGAGGAGAAGCTGAAAAGAGACCAAGCTTTGGTGTCTGCTTTTAAACAGCAAAAACTGGAAAAAGAGGCTCAGAAAAACTGGGACCTTTTTTACAAAAGAAACAGTACCAATTTTTTCAAGGACAGACACTGGACTACCAGAGAGTTTGAGGAGCTAAGATCATGTCGGGAGGTAGGCTGGGGTTACTCTTGCCCTGAGCCATCTTCATTTATGATGCCTACAAGAGAGGTCCTTTATTACATGTAGAGTGAGCTCCCTGCCGAGAGCCTTGGGTGTCAGTTCTCAGGAGCTGTCTTGTTTTTGGAAACAGGGTCCCTTACTAGACTTGGGGCACACAGATTAGCTTGGGTTAGATGGCCAGTAAGCCCCAGGGAGCCTTCCTAGAACTGAGATTCCAACAGTGTGGCACCGTGCCCAGCTTTTTACGTGAGTGCCAGTGGTTGAACTCAGGCCCTTGCGGTTGTGTGACAAGCCCTTTACTGACTGAGCTACCCTAAATTTATGAAGTCTATCAAAATGTACCTAAGGAGAGTTCTGTTTCATTTCAAGTATGTTTAGCAATGTCTGGGCTGTTTAATAGAAAACAGAGCTTTAAGGTTTTCAATTTGCTTATTTTATTATGCATATGGTTGTTTTGCCTGCATGTATGTCTATGTATGTATGTGTGGTGTGTGTGGAAGTCAGAAGAGGGTTGCCATATGGATGCAGGGAATTGAACCTGGGTCCTCTGGAAAAGCAGCATGTTTTCTTAGCCACAGAGCCATTGCCCCAGCCCCTTAATGTTTTCTACTTAGTTAAAACTACTTCTTACTGAAGTTAGAAATACTAAATATTCAAGTAAACCTTAGTGGCAGATGGAATCTACCTAGCAGTGAATGAACCGTTCACTGGAGCTGTTTTCTAAGAATTTTGCATGTTTTCTTAGTTAGGCTTCATAGCAACCCTATGAAGTGCATTAGTGTTGTTCCCGTTTGCAGAAAAAGAAATTGAGGCACAGCGCTGTAGAAGTGGATTGCCCGAGGATAGAATACAAGGGTAAAGGAGGGGTTGGGGTCTGAGGACGAGGTTAGCCCACAGTGTCTGCGCTGTGCTCTACTGCCTTATTCTTCACACTGAGCTGCCAGTCGCTGAGTGGTTGTGGATGATGTGCCAGCCTTAGCCTTTCCTTGCTGGCTCTGTTGGTTAGTATCTGCCTCAGGAGGTCAGAGATGTCCCCTGCCGACTAAACATTTCAGCATGGTGTGTTTATTATGTAAATGTGGTGTTTTATTATGTAAATGTAATACGCTGTAACTTTTGTTCTCATTCCTCAGTATGAAGGTCAAAAACTGACTTTGTTGGAAGCCGGATGTGGGGTTGGGAACTGTTTATTCCCACTTTTAGAAGAAGACTCCAATATCTTTGCCTATGCCTGTGATTTTTCTCCCAGGGCAGTTGACTACGTGAAGGTTAGTGCACCGTATATGTATTCCACTGTGTCTGTTTCCTTAGCCCTTTCGTCTAATTCCTGCCCTCTTGCAGGAGCTTACCAGCTATGAGCACCACCAATGCCATTTTCTTTTGACTCTACGTCTATGAAAATATTTGCCTCAAAGCAAAGGGAAAATGTTAGTAAGCCGTCTGTGTGATTGACTCAGATGGCTTATTTTGTAGATTGGTGACTGATTGCTGGCTGCCTTAAGACAGGTTAGTGTGACCAGAATCGTGTGCGTGCTTCACAGAACTCACAGGTACTCTGCGATGATAATGAAGGAAACACAATCCCTTAGAGGAAGGATGTGAATGTTTACATTTAGTAGATAATGCTACATTTCCTCTCAAAAAAATCATGACACTTTCCAGTTTTACTAGTAATTCTTTCCTCAGGTTTCTTTTTTTTTTTTCCCCAATCTTTAAGAAAAAAAAATCCATTATCTTTCATTTTTCCCATTTCTAGAGATACCGAAGACTAAAATACATAAGTGCACTTGCCTTTTTCCCTACCCCGACCTCCTTTCTTCCTCGTGTGCTTACCGAGACTTACTATGTGCCAGTGTGGTAAGACTTAATCTGTGCATGACCTTTGCCTGTTTTCCTGTTGAATTAGCATTTTCTTGTTTTTAGAATATAGTAAGGATGTTTGTTAACATGCATACATTACAAGCATCTTTTCTCCTAGTCAATATTATTAATCATAGCTCTTTCCTAATGCAGGATTTAATTACGTCTTTTTTTTTTTTTTTCTGAGATAGCTCAGGCTGAAGCAAGGTGAAACCGTTGATCCTTTGCCTCAGCTTTCCTGAGTCCTGGGATTACCTGTGTGCACCACCATTTCATATCTAATTTATTAGCCTTTTACTTTTAAGGTAATAGGTTTCATGTGTAAGAATTCTTTACTCCTGGCACTTAGATAATGGTGTATTGTTTTGTTTGTTTTTTTAATGATTTATTTATTTTTACTTTACATTGGTGTTCTGCCTGCTTGTACGTGTGTGAGAGGGTCAGGTCCCCTAGAACTGGAGCTATAGACAGTTGCGAGCTGTCATGTGGGTACTGGGGATTAAACTCGGGTCCTCTGGAGAACACTAACCGCTGAGCCAGCTCTCTTTTGCATTCTCATCTCTATCATTTTAGTTTTCTTTTTAGATTTTTTTTTTTTTAAGAGCTGAGGACTGAACCCAGGGCTTGCTAGGCAAGCGCTCTACCACTGAGCTAAATCCCCAACCCCTCTTTTTAGATTTTTAGAGATTTATTTTCTATTTTTAATTATGTGTAGTGTGTATATGTCTGCGTGTGGGTATATGCACAGGCGTACCAGGGCCTGCAGAGGCCAGAGGTTCCAGATCCCGGTAGCTGGAGTTTTGGCAGCTGCTTCTGTCTGGTGTGATTAGTGGAAGTTGAACCAGGGTCCTCTGAGAAAGCAGATGTGTTCTTTGCTGCTGAGTCATCTCTCCAGCCCCTCGTGTCCTTTTGAAAAACATTGTCAGTTTGTTTGTTTTTATAGTGTGTGTGTGTGTGTGTGTGTGTGTGTGTGTGTGTGTTCGTTCATGTGTATGCTCGTGTATGTGGGCATGCGCATGCCAGTACACATGTGTGGAGGTCTGAGGGCAACATGCTGAAGTCGATTCTCTCCACTGTGTGGGTTTTGGGGATAGACCAGCTTAGCAACAGGTGCCCTTACCCACTGAGTCACCCATTAGCCCCAGTGTCTGTACCACTGATAATATTACTTTAAATGCCCGAACCCCTAGTACCTCATTCAATGCCATAACGGAGTCAGGCTCTGATCCTCGGCCTTCTTTCTTCAGACTTTTTTTCTTGCCTCTCGGTGTCCCTTATGTGCTTTCTGTTTAAGCTGCACATAACATCAGGACAGTAGATACTGAAGGTAATAAGGAGTTGTAATCAAGAGCTGGGTATTACATGGTACAGTTTCTCTTACTCTATTGTTGCTCTGAGTACTGAACACTTAAAACTCCTCTGGTGGCTTTTGTGTGTCTTTCTTCCTTTGGGTCTTGTCTTTGCCTGTCTCTTCCTGGCTGTAGCCGTACTTACTGGGGGTTTTGGCTGCAGTAAAGCGTGCGACCCCTTCTTGCCGCCCTCCTTTGTTTTGTTTTTTTGGTTTTTTTGTTTTTTGGTTCTTTTTTCCGGAGCTGGGGACCGAACCGAGGGCCTTGCGCTTCCTAGGCAAGCGCTCTACCACTGAGCTAAATCCCCAGCCCCTCCTCCTTTGTTTTTGAACTGTGCAATAGCTTCATATCTCAGAGAATGAACTTTGTACATTTTTCTTTTCTATTTTTTAAAAGATAGGTTTTATTTTATGGGTATGGATGTTTTTCCTCGTGTATGTATGTGCACCACATGCAAGCCTGGTGCCCATGGAGGTCAGAAGTCAGTTGTGGGCTGCCATGTGGGTGCTAGGACTCAAACCCAGGTCCTCTGGAAGAGCAGCCAGTGCTCCTAACTATGCTGAGTCATCCCTCTACCCACCATGACATTTCTGGGTTTTTGAGAATGCAGCTTTTCTTGCCCTTCCCTCTCCCTGCTGTGAGAGAGTCTACAAATGCCGTATTGGTAATCTTGAGGATATTCTTGGGTTCACGCAGAGAAGGTCCCCACTACCCTCTGCCAGAGCTGCAGTGCTACCTCACTGGTAGTCCTAGGCGCTAGCTTTAGCTTCCTTTATTCCTGCAGAGTCACCTTTTCTTGCTAAAAGGATGTGAGGAAAAGCCAGCCCCAGAAAGAGCAGCATCCTCTGTGAGATCCTGGCAATATCCCGGGGAAACAAATTCAGCAGAAACAGCCCCTGTGACTTCTTCCTGTGCTGCCCTCTCACCCCAAAGCAGTTGCTGGTTTTCTTTTTTCAGAGGGTGAGAAAGGTTGGGTTTTTTGTTTTTTTTTTTTTTTTTTCTTTTTTTTGGCGCTGGGGACCGAAAAGGTTGGGTTTTTTAGACAGGGTTTTTCTGTGCCGCCCTGACTGTTCTAGAGCTGACTCTGTTGCCCGGGCTGACCTTGAACTCAGATCCACCTACCTCTGCCTCCTGAGTGATGGGATTAAAGGTGTGCACTGCCACCACCCAGCTGCCAATTCTTCAATGTTATTTTTCCAAACTGGAGACTTCTGCCTCGGATAAACAAGTGCCTGGGCCCGAGTCTCCCTGAAGATGCTGTATTTCTCTATCATGGCTTTTTCTTTCTCTTTCTCTCTTTTTTTTAAGTGTGGGAGCCGTGTTCATCTCAAGCTAAGGTCTTTTGTATCGAGTAGCTACTTTTCAGATCACAATGCATTGGGAGTATTCATTGCCGTCCTGACCTTTTCATTCATCCAGTTGTCGTCTTTTGTCAGAAAATACTCAGTTCTCACACGTGCACATGGATCTATTTAGGCTTCCTCTGTCTTGGTGAACTGCTTGCCTCCATTCTCAAACCATATTGTTTTATTACAATATTTTGTATGTTTTGATGTTTCGTGGTATATTTTCTTCTATTGGTAAAATTCCTTTGTGGGGAAGACCTTAATGATGCCCACCACTCCCTTTTGTGGTCTCAATAACAAATCAAACCACTGTCGGCCACAGTTCACCCTGGGAACCAATCGGTGAGTTTCTTGGGTTTCCTTACAGAGCATAGGTGAGAGTTGCTGGCAGGGCTCTGAGTGCTGCTCCCCACCCCCAACCCCGAAGGCTGCCCCTGGAAAGCCTTTGCCCAGCAAGGATGAGTGGCCCCTTTAGGTACTACATGGGACATTCCTTCCTTTGCCCCATGCCCCCAAGTGGGTAGCAGCACTCTTTCCACTCTTCCAAGAGGGGGTGTAAGCAGTCAGCAAGCCCGGCCAGGATAATCCTTAGGCAAGGGTATGTAAGTGAGCTCCCCAAGGTAGCAGTTGCTTGGCTTGGGGGACAGTCACTCTCAACATCTATTAACTTCATTTTAAAAATTGACTTTTGCAGGGCTAGAGAGATGGTTCAGTGCTTAAGAGTGGTACTGCCCTCACAGGACCTGAGTTCTATTCCCGTACCTACATCTGATACTAACAAATCTTTTTTTAATTCTAAATATTCCACCCAGTAGCTTTGTATATTAATATTCTCAGGTCCCAGTTTACATGATAAAATTTATTCTCTTCCTTCATAATACTCAAGTGTGTTGGAGCCCACAAACCAACCAGAATGTCCCAGGAATACACTCACTAGAAAGGAAGGTGGGTTAGGATCTTTAGTCTTTTGTCTCAAGGGAACTATACCACACAAGAACTGTGGAGGCGTCCCAGAGGGAAAACTGAAAGACGTCTCATAGAGTGTAGGCTTGTCAGGGACAGCCAGAGCTGCTGACTTTGTGTCGTCCTTTAGGAAAAAGACGCCTCTAAAACTCCTGGATATAAGTATGTCACAGACTGTTCTGCCCTCAGTTAGAAGCAGGTTGCTGAAATGCTGACTGCTCCCTGTAGCAGTGGTGAATGTTGCGTCCCCAGTAACAAGTGACCATTCCTTGCAGCAGTAAACAAGGAGAAACGGGATCGCTCTCCAGTGCTGCGTGTTCACACGTGTGTCAGCACGGTAGCTGATTAGAACCATCAGTTCTTTCTGTTTTCCCCTTTCTAGCAACATCCTTTGTACAACGCGGAGAGGTGTAGAGTGTTCCAGTGTGACCTCACTCGAGATGACCTCCTTGACCACATCCCACCGGAGTCTGTGGATGCTGTCACGCTGATCTTCGTGCTCTCGGCTGTGCACCCTGAGAAGATGCACCTCGTCTTACTAAATGTGTACAAGGTCAGTGCCCGGCTGTCGGTACTTGAGGATGGCCACCTGTTTCCCTTTCCTGCCTTCACTGTAAGGCTGTGTGCTGCATTCCCAACATCTTCCCATTCCAGTGGGTAGACGGTAGCCAGTCTAGGGAGAAGGAGTCTGGCATAAAGCATCCCTTGTAGCTCTGGGTTTGTACAGTGCTTGACTGCTCTTCAGAGCGTCACCAGCCCCAGAGCAAGGAAGGTTACGTAAGGTGAGGGAAACTGAAAGACGTCTCATAGAGATGTAATTAAGTGGTCAAGAACACAGTCAAAAGCCTAGATCCTAAACTGGGTCACTACTTGGTCAAGTTCCTTTACCTCTCCAAGCCTGTTTCTGTACCTGAAAAACATTGGGATAATAATTCTGAGCTGGTGGCATTTGGGGAAGAGTAAGATGTTGGCATGTGCCCAGCACAGTGCTTCTACTCCTCTAAGTGCACCTGAAAGCCAGCCATTGTTACATTACTTCTACATCATGATTCCTCTTAAGATGGCAGGAACCCAAACTGCTGTGGCCACTAGGAGGCTGTTGTAGCAATGCCTGTAATCCGAGTACTAGGACAGCAGTAGGAGGCTATTGTAGCAATGCCTGTAATCCGAGTACTAGGACAGCAGTAGGAGGCTGTTGTAGCAATGCCTGTAATCCGAGTACTAGGACTGCAGTAGGAGGCTGTGGTAGCAATGGCTGTAATCCGAGTACTTAGGACTGCAGTAGGAGGCTGTGGTAGCAGTGCCTGTAATCCGAGTACTTAGGACTGCAGTAGGAGGCTGTGGTAGCATGGCTGTAATCTGAGTACTTAGGACTGCAGTAGGAGGCTGTGGTAGCATGGCTGTAATCCGAGTACTTAGGACAGCAGTAGGAGGCTGTGGTAGCAATGGCTGTAATCCGAGTACTAGGACTGCAGTAGGAGGCTGTGGTAGCATGGCTGTAATCCGAGTACTTAGGACTGCAGTAGGAGGCTGTGGTAGCATGGCTGTAATCCGAGTACTTAGGACAGCAGTAGGAGGCTGTGGTAGCAATGGCTGTAATCCGAGTACTAGGACTGCAGTAGGAGGCTGTGGTAGCAGTGCCTGTAATGCCTGTAATCCGAGTACTTAGGACTGCAGTAGGAGGCTGTGGTAGCAATGGCTGTAATCCGAGTACTTAGGACTGCAGTAGGAGGCTGTGGTAGCATGGCTGTAATCCGAGTACTAGGACTGCAGTAGGAGGCTGTGGTAGCAATGGCTGTAATCCGAGTACTTAGGACAGCAGTAGGAGGCTGTGGTAGCAGTGCCTGTAATCCGAGTACTTAGGACTGCAGTAGGAGGCTGTGGTAGCAGTGCCTGTAATCCGAGTACTTAGGACTGCAGTAGGAGGCTGTTGTAGCAATGCCTGTAATCCGAGTACTTAGGACTGCAGTAGGAGGCTGTGGTAGCATGGCTGTAATCCGAGTACTTAGGACAGCAGTAGGAGGCTGTGGTAGCATGGCTGTAATCCGAGTACTAGGACTGCAGTAGGAGGCTGTGGTAGCAGTGCCTGTAATCCGAGTACTTAGGACTGCAGTAGGAGGCTGTGGTAGCATGGCTGTAATCCGAGTACAGTAGGGCTGTGGTAGCATGGCTGTAATCCGAGTACTTAGGACTGCAGTAGGAGGCTGTGGTAGCAATGGCTGTAATCTGAGTACTTAGGACAGCAGTAGGAGGCTGTGGTAGCATGGCTGTAATCCGAGTACTTAGGACTGCAGTAGGAGGCTGTGGTAGCATGGCTGTAATCCGAGTACTTAGGACAGCAGTAGGAGGCTGTGGTAGCAATGCCTGTAATCCGAGTACTTAGGACTGCAGTAGGAGGCTGTGGTAGCATGGCTGTAATCCGAGTACTTAGGACAGCAGTAGGAGGCTGTGAGTTCAAGGTCAGCCTATGCCACTTTGTGAGTTCAAGAACAGCCTCAGCTATAGACTCTTTCTGAAAACAAAGGAGCCAGCGTGAGAGTGTGCACCTTCAGCCTCAGGAGGGTCAAGAGTTCAAGGGCAAACTTGAAGTTAGCCTAGGTCACTTGATGCTCTGCCCAGAAAAAAGAGCCTCACCTGTTATGATTCCAGACAGGCTCTGCTCCCTCCGGGTGTTAAGCTGAGAGGACCAGGGAGCACTGCAGGGAGCACTACAGTGAAGAATTGCTGTGGAGAGGCCTGAGGTGAGCTGGACACACCGCACACACAGTGTCAGTTAATGAAGTTGACAGTGGTGGCAGTGCACGACGCCCTTGATCCCAGGGCTTGGGAGGATCTCCCAGGCAGATTCCCAAGTTCAAGGCCAGCCTGGTCTACAGAGTGAGTTCCAGGTCAGCCAGAGAAACCCTCTCTTGAAACAAAAGAATCAATGAAACCAGTCATTAAAAATGGTAAGTCAGTGCATTCTGACAGGCACAGCGGCACCTGCTTATGATTTCAGCACCCAGGAGGTCAAGGCAGGAGGATTCTCAGTTTGAGGCCACCCTGAGCACGTGGGAGGACAAAACATGTACAGGCACGCTAAGAAAGCTTCTCAGACATTCTAACCTAAAGCCTGAGCGTTACTCCTTACCATTCTCACCAGTCGTCACGTGAGTGTGAATGAGACCGTTGAGTATCTCACACTAACACACACAGGAGGCTGGTGGCTCTTTAAAAGGAAACAGGGTTTTAGGGGCACAATTCAATTTATATGGCATGTGAGAGGCCCTGCTTCAAACACTAATTCATAAAAGTAGCGTAAGAATTTTGAAACATTATATTTTGGGAAGATTATCTTTTGACCCAGACTTTCATAGCTGAGAGTCTAATTAAAAGGACTGAGGATATGGCTATAAAAGTGCCACCACACGCTTTCCAAAGGGGGCAGAACTTGTCCCAAGAGATGGCATCTCTCATTGTAGAACAAGTCCCCTATGCTCGGCCCGGTGTGTGGGTCCGTGGAACATCTCTCAGCCTTGAGGTATAAAGGAGGTCTGTGGGCACTGTCTACAGCACGGATGACAGACAGACTCGAGGGAAGGAAAGGACGATTTTCCTTATTCTTCCCACATGGTGCAGACCCCACATGGTCCCATACAAAGAGCAGGTGCTCGGCCAGAGCCCAGCGCTTGGGCGGGGTGGGAGTGACGTCAGGGTTGGGAGTCTCCCACAGGAGTGGGCCCTCAGAGCTCGAGTTGTCAGAAGCAGCCATCTGGGAGCTCAGCCTACCGAAGGGGATGGCTCATGCCTTGCAGAAGGTGAAGCGTGTGCCTTATGTGCGTGCTTTTATATGGGTTCTGAAACTGTTATGCTCCACCATATCCAAAAATGACTTGTAGGGCATTTTATTTAGTTTTGATTTTTTGAGACAAGATCCTTTGCTATATAAACCGGGTGGGCCAGGTACTGTGTTGGCCAGGCTGACCTCAAACTCAGAATGATACTCCCGCCTGGGCCTCGTGAGCTCCGTGATTCCAGCTATGGCCTCCCACACCTGTCGTGTCTGTAAAGGCAACCATTCATATTAAGGGTAGTTCGTGTGCCTTCTTTCACAGCCCCCACAGGTCTGTTTTAGTTCCTAGCATCATCAGATTATTTTATCTGACTGCACTATACACAGCCTGCTTTACTTTTACAGGTATTAAAACCAGGCAGAAGTGTCTTGTTCCGTGACTATGGGCTGAATGATCATGCCATGCTTAGATTTAAAGCCGGAAGCAAACTTGGAGAAAATTTCTATGTCAGACAGGATGGAACCAGATCGTATTTTTTTACTGATGGTAAGAGGAGTGGAGAGTCTCTCTCCTTAGAGTGTGTCACTCTCTCTCTCTGTGTCCTTACTCTCTCTCTGTGTACTTACTGATGGTAAGAGGAGTGGAGAGTCTCCTTAGAGTGTGTCATTCTCTGCTCTGTACTTGACTGCACCGTCAGTGGAGTGCTGCCTGGGCAGGTATGTGGCTAACACACAAGTCCCAAGTCCTTAGAACAAGTTCTCATACACACCACTTAGCTAGCTCTGGCCTGTAGGGAGCCGAAAGGCCTCTGCTGACAGTGACCATTGTTTGAGGCTCGCAGAGTAGACAGGCCTCAGACCTGTCATGTGATGCCAACAGGAGCTGTGCTGGGAACGGGGGAGGAGGATCAGAAATTCACATCTTCCAATGAGTGTCTTAAGTTCCCATGGTGGTTTGAGGTACTTCCCCACACCCAAAGGCAGAAATCCTTCTTGAATAAAAGTGATTAGATCTGCTTTCAAGTAGCTAAATTTGCTATCAAAGATTACTGGGAATGTAGCTTGGGCGATGTAATGCTGACCTAGCATTGGTCAGATTCTGGGTTTAGTCCCCAGCACTGCATAAACTGGGGTGGTTGCATACAGGACTTGAACCAGCAATCCAGAGTTAGAAACAGGAAGATCAAGAGTTAAAAAGTCCAGCTGGAAAAAGCACTTGTTGCACTTGGCAGCCTGGTTCAGTTCCCCACACCCATGGTTTCTTAACCATCTGTAATTCTAGTTCCCAGAGATCATACACCTCCTCTGACCAGGCCCCTGTGAGCAGCAGGCATGCACATGGTGCAAATGCTTCATGCAGGCAAAACTCTCATGCACAGAAAATAGATTAAGCCGTAGGTCATTCTGACCCTCAGCTTGTTCCTGGGCTGCATGAGACCCTGTCTTAGAAAACAGTAACAAAGCTAGGTACTTGTACCTGGGAAGATGATTCAGTTGATAAGGTGTTTGCTGTAGCCCCTTGTCATCCCTGTGAAAATCCAGGCATGGGGGTGTGGACCTGTAATCCTGGTGCTGGATGGCAGAGTCAGCAGAGATCCCTGGGGCTCGCCCGTCAGCTAGTTCTGTGGGCAGTGCCCACATTGGTGAGAAAAGTAAAAGTAAAGTGGCCCAGGACAGCCAGGGCTATCTCAAAGAGGCCCTCTCTCCCCGAAAAAAAAAAAAAAGGTGTGTTTGTTGCATGGATGTTGAGAGTTGCAGTGTCAAAGCTCTTGGGAGGCAGACGCAGATCTCTGTGAGTTTGAGGCCAGTGTGGTCTACAGAGCAACTTCCAGGACAGCCAGAGCTACACAGAGAAACCCTGTCTCGAAACACCATCACCACCACCCCCAAAAGAAAGCAAAGTGGAGGGCTGGAAAGATGGCTCAGTGGTGGAGAGTACCTCCAAAGGACCTGGGTTTGAATACCAGCAGCTACATGGTGACTAACAAGTCAAGTCTGTAATGGCTGCCATGGGCACCGCGTGGATGTGATGCAAACATCTGGCAAAACATCCATGAACGGAAATAAAAATGAATGTATTTTCTTAAAGTGGAAAATGTGACCAAAGAAACATTGCCCTCTGGCCTCTATATGTGTGTGCTATTGCACACAGGTGCACACACACACACACATAACACATACTCCACATACAAGTTAATAATAAAAAATACTTTAAAAGGCATTTTGGATCAGAAAATGCCAAACATTTCAGTTTTTAAGTGTTTTGAGCATTAATTTTAAGTCTACCTAATAATCTGGAATAAAAGATGATTGGTTTTTTTCTAGCTCTGTGGGTAGGGGTGAAGGGGCTCTTTTTTTTTTTTTGTGATACCAAGACTTGTCCCCAGGGCTTCAAGCATGCTAGGCAGGTGCACTGCCACTAATCCGTGCCCCTAGATCTTTACCTCTTAGTCTTAGGCTTAGGTTCTTTGTTTTGAGTTTTGTTTTGTTTTGTTTTTTCATTTCGCCTGCATGTGTGTTTGTGTACCGTGTGCATGCCTGGTCTGTGCAGCAGTCACAGAGGATCTCCTGGGACTGAAGTTATGGGTGGTGGTGAGCCACCACGGAAACCAAGTCGATCTGCAAGAACAGCAGGTGCTCGGAACTGATGAGCCTGCACATCTGCAACTCTGTGGTTTTTAGTTGTTTGTTTTTAAAACAAAACCTCAAGCCAGTAGCCCAGGCTATCCCTAACCTTATAGCAGTTCTGTGTCTGCCTCATATGTCTATTTCCTGACGTCATTCTAGATGTTAAAACTAAAAAACAAGTGTGCAATTAAATGTACCATGTCAGGTGGAAATGAAGATGAACTTAAGCTGTGGGAAATGGCCACATCTGGCTCAGTGCTTTAGAAGCCATCAGGAAGCCCTAGTGGGGTCTGTGCTGTGCTCCCCAGTCCTTTATTCTACTTGTTTGGTTCATTTAACCTGTGTGATGTTTTGCTGGGGTGAAGTTGTCACTACCTGGTAATCCACACACACACACCAATGCTGGTCACAGGTATCCTTCCTTTCTAGGAACAGGTTGAGCATGTGCAGACCTTTTCAATAGCTAGCTTGGGCTTTGTTTCTTTTTAGTCAGACTTCTGTATTTCCTAACACAAGAATAAGCCAAGATAGAATCTTTGTTGGTTCTTTAATTGGAGGTTTCCGTTTGGGTGTTAAGACCATGAGAAGTAGGAATGTGTTTGTTTTTTAAAAAAAAATGGAGTGAAGTAATGAAATATGAATGAGGAGTGAATGAGTGAATGAATGCAGAGAAAGCAAGCCTGGCATGCTAGCACAGCCTGTATTCCCAGCACTGGGGGAGTTGAGGCAAAAGTATTAAAGAGTTCAGGCCAGCCAGAGATGTAAAGTGAAATCCTGTCTCAAAAGTAAAAAAAAAAAATAATCAAAGAAGAAAAGTTTAAAAACAAAATCAATATTAGCATTGAAGTTTTCATTACAGAAACAAACCTTCCAGCTGTCTCAGCCCTCAAAGCTCATCCTGTTGCCTTCTAGAATTCCTGGCGAAGCTCTTTGTGGATGCAGGTTATGAAGAAGTGGTGAACGAGTATGTGTTTCGAGAGACAGTGAATAAAAAGGAGGGCCTGTGTGTGCCGCGAGTTTTCCTTCAGAGCAAGTTCCGGAAGCCCCCGAAGGACCCAGCTCCTACCACTGACTCTGCTTCACTTTTAAGAAAAGAATTTTAAACTGTTTTGTATTTTTTTATATTCTGAATTTTTAAAAATTGCATGTGTTATTTTTGTACTAAGAACGAGTGAAGCCTGGGGAGATGGCCCAGCAGGTAAAGGTGCATAGCTGTGCAGGCCAAGCAACCTGAGTGTGGTCCCAGCAGTCTGTCCAGGAGTAACGGCAGGGGGGCTGGCTGTTGGATTCCAGCACCCACAGGGCTGCTCACCACACTTCTGCCCTTAATTCCAGGCCCGAGGCATTGAGTGCCCTCTTCTGGCCTCTGCAGGTGGTGCACAGACATACATGCAGGCAAAACACCCAAATTACAAAAGAAAAAACCCCAGGTTTGGCAATTTGAATTTATCCTCATATTCGTATCTCAAGACGAGAAGCAGAGAAGGAAGAATCATCCTGCAGCTCAGGACCAGCTCACTGGAGTACACGGTGTGGCAGACCTAAGAGACCTGGCCTCACAGAGGTGGACTGAGAGCTGCTGACAATTGTTTTTCTGACCTCACATGTGCACAAAGAAGTAAATAAAGTGAATTTGTGTGCACACTGTAGTAAAACAGAATTGTAAGTCCTGAAAGGAAAGTCTCTTGGTTCAGTTGTGATCCCACAAGGGAAACGGGGGAGCCGAGTGTGAGATAGATGAATGGGTCTCAAATTTTGCCAGTAGTAATTTAAGACAGTTGTTGGCACACATACAGTCTTAAGCACTAGTAAAGACTAATGCAAATGTGCATACCAATCGGGTGCACGTGCTTGTTAATCTTTACATAAAGGATTAAATCTTGGGTCCTAACTGCCTGTAGCTCAGTTGGTAGAATGCTTGCCAAGAAACCCTGATTACATCCTCAGCACTGAATTAACCAGGTACCCTGTCACCCACAATCCCAGCACTTGAAGGATAAAGGCAGGAAGACGATCAGTGCTGGGAATGAGGAGACAGTGCATGCTATGCAAGTGAGGAGCTAAATTGAATCCCACAAATCTGCCTAAAGCTGGGCGTGGCACACGTCTGTAATCCCAGCAGTGGGGGCTGGGGACAGAAAAGTTTCCAAAGTGTGAAGGCCACCTAGCCAGGTGTATTCAACCACACAGAGCAGAGATAACCTGGTGTAAAGGAGAAGGTCCAACCCCAGAGGTTATCCTACCTCCCACAGTGTCCCAGCACTCGTGTGTCCCCTCTCACAGGAGAATATGTGCATACGTTCATCAAGTGTATAAAAGTCAGTGAGGTGAGAGCCAGCGATGTGGCTCAGCAGATCCGGGCTCAGCAGTTCAGTATTAGAGCCACGTTGTGGAAGGAGAATCACTTCCCACAGCTGTTCCCTGGCCTCCATGTGAGCATATGGCCACGTTTACACACAAAGTAAACATTTAAAAGGTTTTTTGGGGCTGGAGAGATGGCTCAGTGGTTAGGAGCACTCACTGCTCTTCCAGAGGTCCTGAGTTCAAATCCCAGCAACCACATGGTGACTCACAATCATCTGTAATGAGATCTGATGCCCTCTTCTGGTGTGTCTGAAGACAGCTACAGTGTGAAAAGTTCTCAGGGAGAACTTCCCCTCGGGATGGAGGTCCTCCAACTCAATGACCAGACCGAGACCACAGGATGTAATCAGCAAGAGGAGGATTTGGTTTATTGTCGGGATACACAGGCACAGGCACCTGTGGGCGCTTCAGTCACTCGGGGGGACTGGCGGCCCCACTTGGGAACCAAGGATGGGCTTTTATAGGATTTTTTGGGGAGCAGAAGCAAACATACAGAAGCAGGTGCATGGTTACAGGGATATAATTGGTGGATTCTAATGTGGCAAGGGTTTTAGCCAGGGGCAAGTTCTAGCTACCTTCTTGGAACATAACAACTGACTCGGCCCCCCAAGGGTTTAGCCCGGGGCAAGTTCTAGCTACCTTCCTGAAACATAACAGCTGACTCGGCCCCCACCACCAGGTGTGGGACCTCTCCCAGGGCTTTTCTCATTGTCAGGCGCTCAACCGCAGTCGTCCTGTTGCCATGCCTTCAACCATACACATCTTGCTTGGCAGCCGCTGTGTACTCAGTGTTCTAACCTTTCCCTGAACCAGTCATCTTAAGTACAGCCTTGTAAAATGGCGTTACTGCTGCTAAGCTGGGGTCTTTCAAGTGTACTTAGAAATAAATCTTAAAAAAAAGAGAGACTGTCTCAGAAAAGCAATTCAAGATATATTTAAGTTCTTTATAAAAAAAAAAAGGTGTTTTTGTCTTTTTTTTTTTTTTTTTTTGGAACTGCTGTTTAGACCCGACTGGCCTTGATTCACAGAAATCTCCCTCTTAAGTGCTTGAATTAAGGGGGTGTACCACCGTGCCCCACCAAAGTTTCCTATCCGAAATTCAAGGTCATTCCTGGCTACACAGCAAGTTTGATGCCAGGCTTAGCATCAAACAAAACAAAACAAAAAGCCCAGGATTGAGTCTTGGTTGGAAACTTCATACAGTAGATGTCAGACATCTTCAGTCCTTTCATGGGTTATTGAAACTTTTTGCAATTGTTGCTGCTGAAAACACTACATAGGCCTGTGTAGTACAAAATGGAAACAGGTTTGTGGCTGTTTGAGAAATCGTTGGGAATTCTGTCCTAAACCTAAATCAAAATGTAATGACATTTAAAGAAACACAAGTCAGCAACTTGTGTGTGTGTGTGGATGAATAAACGTGGAGGTGTCCGTTCCGGAAGACACTGTATCTTCCCCTCACTCTCTGCCTTATGTCCTGGACAGTCACTGACTGATGTGGGGCTTGTCATGGGCTCTCAGATCCCCCGTCCCCACCTCAGTGTGGTGTGGGGTTGTGCCCAGCTTTTTCTGTCTGGATGCTTGGGATTTGACCCCAGGTCCTTGTGCCTTCACCCCTTAACCACTACATGTTTGCTTACCGTGTGTATAGGCGGTTTGTTTGCACATATGTCTGTATATTACATTCATGTGGTTCCCGTGAGGGCCAGAGCTGTCAGGTCCCTGGGACTGGAGTTACAGTGGAGTCTTGAGTCACTGGGTGCTGGGAATCGAACCTAGGTCCTGTGGAACAGCAACCAGTGCCCTTAACCACTGAGCCATTTCCCAGCCCCCCTAAACAGTGATCTTAAAAATCATCCTAACAATGCAATTTTAAAGTTTAGTAATTTGATATTTACATGCTAAGGAGTGTTGGTATGATATTAAGTCCTTGCTTGGCATAATTAAACCATTGTTCCTGGATGTCTTAATTTTGGGGTACTACTGCTATGAAGAAACACCATGACCAAAAGCAGAGTAGGAGGGAAGGGTTTACACTTCTACACCTGTAGTCCATTATTGAAGGAAGTCAGGATAGGGACTTAATCAGGGCAGGAACCTGAAGGCAGGAGCTGATTCAGTGGATCTACGTAATAAGACAACTTTTAGGAGTTCATTCTCTGTACTCTTTCAGGAGATCAACCTCGGGTTGTTTTAGAAAGGATTCAGGGGGTTGGGGATTTAGCTCAGTGGTAGAGCACTTGCCTAGCAAGCGCAAGGCCCTGGGTTCGGTCCCCAGCTCCGAAAAAATGAAAAAAAGAAAAAAAAGAAAGGATTCAGGTTCAATTCCCAGTACCATCTGTAGCTCCAGCCCCAGCACATCCAATGTCATCTGCCTTTGGTACCAGGCCCTTGTGGTGGACATGCATATATGTAGGCAAAATTCATGTTCGTGTGCATTAATAAATCCAAAAGCAATCTGTTGCTATTGTTACTTTGAGACAAGGTGTCCCTAGCCTGGCTAATAGCCCTGGTTGGCCTGAACACTCTGTAGGTCAGGCTGGCCCCTGCTGGGATGAAAAGCATGTACCACCCTGCCTGGCTAAGCTAGTCAGTATCTTGCTGCTTTTGTTGCTGTAGTAAGGATTGAACCCAGGCCCTCAAGTGCTCGACAAGACTCTACGGCTGAGTGAATTCCCAATTAACTCAAAAACCCCAGGTCCTCAAGCTTTATCTGCTAAACATCTTGCCAGCCTTTTTGTCCGTGTGTGGATGCCCTCTGTAATTGGCCAGTTGCCCTGGAGGGGGAAGGGAAGGCCAACACCTATCTTCCCATCTGCCCAGTGCAGTTTCTCCAGAAACACAGTTGATACTACTTCAGAGTTTGCATTTCACCTGTGAAAGGGCATTGGCCTGGGCCCAGTTCCCTGTGGAGAAGCAGTGGCTAGAGAGGATTGCTGAGGCCCAAAGCTAATTTTGTAAACTATGGGGAACTCCCTAAATTAGTCCAGTGTCCCATCTCCTGGGCACTGCCATATGTGACTTTTGAATTATGACACATGAAGTTCTTTCCTGCAAGCCTTTTCTGTGCTTGCAGAAAAAGTTGGTGAGATTCTCATCGTGAACACATGGCTGGCCAGGGCCTTGAAGAGGCATGGTCCTTGTGGGGATGCAGCTGAGCAGTAGCCACTGTGGGTCTGTCCTGGAGAGGAGAGGCGCTGACTCGGAACTCAGCTGTGCTTCCTGGCTGGCCTTCAGGACCATCTGTTTCAACTTGAGAGGAGCTCTTTTCTCCTGCTAGTCAGATGCTCTATGTAATCTCTTCTTCGGAGGCTCAAAAAATGGCTGAGTAAGAACAAACCTGATAACATAGAAGAGTTTGGGTTTGTTCGTTTGGTTGGTTGGTTGGTGTTCTTTAAAATCTATTTCTAAAGGAAATCACATAGGTCTCAGAGGAGGAGGCAGGAGGGTCTAGGGTCTCAGTTCAGTCCCTGGCCTCCACTAAAGGCATCCCATGCTGGCTTAGCCCAGGATGCTGCTCAAGGCCTCTTCCAAAAAGTCCATTCTGTCTAGGTCTAACTGCTACCTCAGACTGTGGCTGAGCCTGGTAAAGACAGAATAAAGTAGGAAGTGGGAAAGGCAGTGTGTGGTAGGGAAGCTCACCTGGGAGTTCTGGCCCAGTTCTTTCACTTTTGAATCTCAGATTAGATTCCCCATGATAAAAAAAATAAATAAATAAAAACAAAACCCAACCCTTCAAAGTGTGAGGATTAAAGGGGAGTTTTGTGATGTGTGACTCAGGGTAAACTCTGTGTACACAGGCCTCATCTTGACGTGTTACTGTTTAACCTGCACACAAAGAGCTACAGAAAAGCAAATGTTTGCTTCAGGGATGTCACGGTGGGCACCCCTGCATGACAAGCATCCAGCTGAAGAAATGGCTGATCAATATTCCAGAACCCCAATGTTCCTTCTATCCACCGATCCCCCCAGCCAGGGTGACCACCACTCTGACTTCCAGCATCCACGCAGTTCCTTTCTGTTTTAAAATCTCCCCAAAAGAATTTAAAGATGACTTGTACGGAAACGGTGCTCTCCATCCACCATGCGGCTCTCAGGAATTGAACTCAGGTCATCAGTCTTGGCAGCAGGCACCGTGATACCGAGCCATCTCACTGAAGAGTGTGGCATTGCCTCGCCCATACAAAGCAGACCCCAGAGACCTCCTGAGTCTGCCGAACACCACTACAGAAGATGCTGTGCGTATCGTACTAGTCAGAGTTGGGGGTGTGTGTATAAAACACCTCACAGTGTAAACTCTGTTCTCTACAAGACCCTACGCGCACATACGATGGATGCTGCACTCCACAGTTAAACAGACTGCACACATGGATACGAACGAAATGTTACAGGCTCCGAGTTTGACCAGCCAGGAGCAAGTGGAGGACTTGCCCCATGCAATCAGCCGTGTCCCGGAACCTAGGGCCACCACCAGGGCTATGGGAGACCGTCCACATCCGAGGGTTTTATCCATTCTATAAAGCCTAACTAGTATGAAAGTCAGTTACATGCAAGGTATTTCTAGTATACGTGATTATTATGTCCAAATGTTCTAAACAGGTCACAAACCAGTTCCTCTTCAAGAAGGCTTAATTTCTGGAATCCTTGCAAATACCTAGGAGTGAACTAGGCCACCACAAGGTGGCGTCAGATACTCAATGTTCAAATTGACACCACCCCCCTTTATTTTTTATTTATTTATTTATTTATTTATTTATTTATTTATTTATTTATTTATTTTGGTTCTTTTTTTCGGGCTGGGATCAAACCCAGGCCTTCTTGCCGCTTCCTAAACCAAAGCTCTCTGCCTGAAAAACTAAATCCCCAACCCTATTTTTTTATTTTATTTTTTTTTTTTAAATTTTTTTGCCAATGGTTAACGGTGCCTAGACTTGAACTCAGAAATCCTCCTGCCTCTGTGCTGGGATTAAAGCTGTGTGCCGCCAAGGCAGAGCCTCTGTAACAGTTACACAGGGAGCATTTTTCTTGTCATTACAGAGGAAAGAAAGGATTGCTACAAATGTGCTTTTTAGGTCAACATCAGCTGGCAAGAACAATTCACTGGACAAAACGAAATGGGATGCCTTTACCCATCCTTCAGTCTGCTTCTGTGTTCTGTAGTCAGTTTGCTCCCAGCTAAAGTTTCACCTTTTAGGCAATCTCTGAGGAACCGACTGGGCAATCGGAAGCTTTTCCACGTGGACAGATAGAATATACCCCATAGACCGCTTTTCTTCGTAAATGGCTCCACGGAGGTACTGCGTGTGAGATTAAGGTGGAGCAAGGTCAGGGCTGTATCCTGGATACAGGTCCTGCCTCACACATTACTCATTGTGGTCTTTTGTGTTTTGGGGGGGCAAAGGTTACGCAGGCCGGAGGTCAGAAGAACCACCTTCCAAGAGTTGGTTCTCTCCACCATGTGAACCCCAGGGTGGAACGCAGACCCTCAGACTTGGTGGTGGGTGTCTCGATGGGCTGAGCCCTCTCCTGGCCCCAGTATCCTGTCATAGTAGCTGGTTTTCCCGTCCACAGTTCCCACAGACGACATGGAAATGGGGAAAAGGTAAAGCAAGGGTTACGCAGAAGAACCATGTTTTC
This sequence comes from Rattus rattus, assembly GCF_011064425.1. Lineage (NCBI taxonomy): Eukaryota > Metazoa > Chordata > Mammalia > Rodentia > Muridae > Rattus > Rattus rattus. Next base: position 7,193,016 of record NC_046166.1, on the reverse strand, counting down.
TGTTGGGAAGAAAATATTTCCTGCAAACTTCTACATATTCTCTTTCCAAGAGCAAATAATTTATTAGAAATAAAGTTAGGCTGGGTAGTGGTGGCACACGCCTTTAATCCCAGCAGTCCGGGGGCAGAGGCAGGCCTGGTCTACAGAGTGAGTTCCAGGACAGCCAGACCGCCCACAGAGAAGCCCTGTCTCAAAAACAAAACCAAATAAAGTTAAGACATTTCTTCAGTTTTCTTTCCTGCTCTTTTCAAATGTGTGACATTTTGTTACATGTTCAGTGGGTGCCATGAGAATACAGGGCCCTGTGGATCACTGTAGCTGGAGCGCCAGGCCGGGAGAGAAGGCAGTGCAGATGCATGCTGGGAGGTCGGGAATGCCGTCATGGCTTCATGGATTAGCATAGCAGGGACTCAACACAGCACCTGGACAGGACGGTGCTGGGTAATTTTATGTAAACCTGACACAAGCTAGTCATCTGAGGGGAGGGAACCTCAATTAAGAAAACACCTCCAAGCTCGGTGTGGTGATGCACACCTTTAATCCCAGCGCTTGAGAGGCAGAGGCAGGGGATCTAGTGAGACCAGCCTGGTCTATATAGTGAGTAGCAAGGACAGCTAGAGCCAAGCTACATAGTGAGACCCTGCCTCAAAACAAAAAAGAAAAGAAAAAGAAAAAAGAAAGAAAGAAGAAAGAAAGAAAGAAAAAAAGAAAAGAAAGGGGGGAGGAAAGACAACAGGAAGGAAGGAAGGAAAAGAAAAGGAAGAAAGGAAGAAGGACAGAAAGGAAGAAAGGAAGGAAGGGCCTCAAAAGAACAAAGGACATTTTCTCAATTGGTGACGATAGCCAGGAGGCCCCGCCCATGGTGGGTGGTGCCCTCCTGAGCTGGTGCCCTATAAGAAAGCAGGCAGAGCACACCAGTATAAGTAAGCCAGTAAGCACCGCCCTTCTGGCCTCTGCCCTGTTTGAGTTCCTGTCCTGGCTTCCTTCAATGATGAACATTGGAAAGATGAACAGATGGAAATGTAAGCCAAATATATCCTTTCCCTGTTTTTGGCCATAGTTTTGTCACAGCATTAGGAACGCTGACTGAGACACAGGGAGGGGCTTTGGGAACCACGAATGCGACAGCCACCACGGTTGTTTGGAAGGAATTTTTCCACATTTTCACAAGGAAGCCGAGACCTGGGCACTGCCACAGGGACGAGAACGTGAACATGACTGCTTCCTTGTATCCTTCCAGTTGTGATCAAGACTGGCAAAGCGAGGTGATTCCCCAAGGGGTTAACAGCTGCTACCAAAGTGGCCAATTACAACTCGAAATAATCAGAAATGAAATCAAGACTCTTTTCTGCTTGTAAAACTTATTTTGTTTAAAAATTCTGATGTGGGACTGGAGAGATGGCTCAGCAGTTAAGAGCACTGACTGCTCTTCCAGAGGTCCTGAGTTCAATTCCCAGCAACCACATGGTGGCTCACAACCATCTGTAATGGGATCTGATGCCCTCTTCTGGTGTGTCTGAGGACAGCTACAGTGTGCTCATAAAATCTCTTTTTAAAAACATTCTAATGTGTGTGTGTGTGTATGCATGCACATGCCAGGAGAAGAGTGTGGGGTCCCCTGGAGCTAGAGTTAACAGGGATTATGGGATCTGAACCCAGGTCCTCTGGATAGCAATTTCTGCTCATCTTTCCTGCTGCCTCAGGATGATATTCTTGATGACAATGTTTTTCTTTCAGCACTTTGAATATATAAATGACCTATAAGACTTCTGCTGGGAAATCGATTAAGATGAGCATATTAGTGCCCGCCGATTATCCCAGCACTGGGAAGCTGAGGCAGGAGATCATGAGTTCAAGGCTAGCCTGGGCTACATGGGAAGGCCCTATTAAATAAAAGAAAAAGAGAAAATGTGCTGTTAGTACAAAAGTCAGCTACGGTGGCTTGTTTTTCTAATTTTATCTTGTATTTCCCTTGCTTTACAGTGCTAGGGGTCAAACCTTTCACAAACCAGGCAACCACTGAGTCCAACACCTTTTGTATATTCTATTTTGTAACCAGGTGACCCAGGAAGACCCTAAACTTGGAATCTTCCAACTTCAGTCTCCCACAGAGCTGGAATTCTAGACCTGTCTTGTACTTTTGACAGATTGAATATGATAGCCCTTGTATAGGATCTTTTGTTGTTTGAGACATAAATTTATGTAGTCCAGGCTGGCCTCTGAGTCCCTATGAAGAGAACACTAACACTGAATTCCTGAGCCTCCTGCCTAGAGGATCCTTCATAGTCAAATCTATTAAGATCCTTTGAGCTTCCTAGACTTGATCTCTATCTTCCCAGGGATTTGGAAAGTTTCTACAAGTTTTCATACTATCTTGGGACACGGTCTCCCAATGTAGCTGTCTGTCCAGCACTTGCTGTGTAGATGAAGCCAACATTAATCCCACCCGGCTCCTCCCGACTCTGCCTTCCACTGGGGCACCATGTTGACTTCAGCAGCTATTCCATTGCATAGGATTTCCAGGGCGCTCGACTTCTCTCCTCCTTAAGGAACCCTGTTCTGTTAGTGCTCACTTGTTTAATTGTGACCCTCGGGCTCAAAGGCTTGCTTCATCATTTTAATTTTCCGGTCCCTCTCCTCTTATATGGCTAGGTTGCTTCCAAAGGCCTTCTTCAGGCTCAGGAACTCCTTGTTTCGTTTGAGCAGGGTCCTGCTGCATAGCCTCAGATGGTGTTAGAGTTGCTGTGTAGCCCAGGCTGGCATGGAACTGCTCTGCCTCGTGAGAGCTGGGAGTCCACGTGTGTGCTGTGCCCATCTGTCAGTGTTCTTCCTTATTATTTTCACTGGGTTATATTATATTCTTTGCACATGGTATTGGGTTCTACAAGGTCATTTTCACTCAAGTAAATACATGATTTTATGTATCTGTGCAAAAATCCCTAGCAGAGAAGACAAGCCGAATTTACTTATGTCCAGCTGAATATACTTTCTTGCAAAGAACACAACATTCTTCTTTATAACTAAAACTGGTGTGTGGATATACCACATTTTCTGTATCTATTCCTTTATTAATGACGTTTAACTTACTACTGTGCACGGTGCTTGCAGTAAACTGTAATGAGCAAGTCTGTCTCTGATACGTTATTGACTTAAGTCCTTTGGCTAAACTCACAGAAGTGCTAGAGGTGGGTGTAGTTATGGCTTTGGAATTTTGGTTTCTTTAAAAAAACATAAACATATTATAAGAATGTTTTCATATTTAATCCCAGTCGTGGGCTATGGGGCTGCTTCAGTCCGTCCTCAGCAGCTGACTGTGATTTGCCTCGAGCTCTAACAGAGGTCGTGATTTTGTCAGCTGCAAACGGTTTCTGCAATTGCATGCTGTTTGGAATTCTGGGGACTCTTCAGAGACTGTATAAGGCATGGTGGGCTGTTGGTTGGTTGGTTGGTGGTGGTCATGGATTGTTAAGTAGTCATGCGCAAAGAAGAAACAACAAGAAGAAATTAGATATCCTGACCGTGAAGATCAAACTTGCTGCAGTCATCAGGAAGTAGTCTAATGATAAGACCACCCTTTCCCAACTCCTGCCTTTATTCAGGGACCTCTTTCCTTTCCCCTCCTTTTTTCTTTCTTCTCTAGTGTTAGGAGGTAAAGGGGGCGATAGAAAAGGGGTGGCCATGTGCTGTGTTGCGTGTCTGCCTCGGAGGGGCAGTCTGAACACCTCTGTAATGGAGGCCCCGGTCCGCACTTTCCCTGTTAGGGAACAACAATGGGATCTGGGATGATTGCTGTGTTCCCGGTCTCCGGTGTACCCAGTCTCCTGTGTTTCCGGGCGCTGCTGGAGTACTGCTGGGAGTTGGGAATGAGGTGAGG
>NC_046166.1:7121642-7184142 GCF_011064425.1 Rattus rattus | reverse complement strand
AGAAGGACTGAAGCACTTTGGTCATCCTGCTTCTTGAGCTTCATGTGGTCTGTGAACTGTATCTTGGGTAATTTGAGCTTTTGGGCTAATATCCACTTATCAGTGAGTACATACCATGTGTATTCTTTTGTGACTGGGTTACCTCACTCAGGATGATATTTTCTAGTTCCATCCATTTGCCAAAGAATTTCATGAAGTCATTGTTTTTAATAGCTTTAGTAGTACTCCATTGTGTAAATGTACCACATTTCCTGTATCCACTCCTCTGTTGAATGACGTCTGCATTACCCCTGTCCCTTTTGCTGCATCTGCAGCAAAACTCAAAGTTACTTATAGGAAAGTTGCTTGAAATGTCATCTGGGCCGTTTTCTCTCACACATCTCTGGGGTCCTTAAAAATATGCATTTAATTTTTTCATGAGCTTTCTGGTTGGTTGGTTGGTTGTTTTTTTTTGGGGGGGTGGCTTACTTTTTGGAGGCAGAGTCTTTCTGTGTATCCCTGTCTGGCCTACCTAGACCAGGCCTCAGACTCACAGAGCCCTGCCTGGCTGTGCCTCCCAGTGTGGATGAAAATTGAGATCTTTTGAGACCGAATCTTTCGCTGAGCTTGAAGTTCATTGATTCTACTAGGCCGGCCGGACAAATGAACTCCTGAAATCCACCAATCTGGTACTGGGGTACAGATGTGTGCCCCTGCACCCTGCTTGTGTGTGGGTGGTGGGTTCTGAACTTAGAATTCATACTTTTGTGGCAGGGACTTTACAAACTGAGCCATGGCCCCGCCCAGCAAGTTGCATTTAAAAATATTCATTTATTTTTCTTTATGTGTAGAAGTGTTTAACCTGTGTGTACTTATGTGTACCACACTCATTCCTAGTTCCTGTGGTGGCCAGTCGAGGGTGTCAGATGCTTAGGGAGGGAGGAAAACAGAGAGGGTCTGGGAAGAGTGAGCTGGTGCTGAGCCATGGCAACGCAAAGGGAACTAATGAAAAGAGCTAGAAAGGCAGGCTGGAGGGATGGCTCAGTGGTTAGGAGCACTGACTGCTCTTCCAGAGGTCCTGAGTTCAATTCCCAACAACCACATGGTGGCTCACAACCATCTGTAATGGGGTCTGATGCCCTCTTCTGGTGTGTCTGACAGTGACAGTGTGCTCATCATATATAAAATAAATTAAAAAAAAAAAAAAACTAGAAAGGCCCACACAGAATCTGGTAGTTTTGTTTTGTCTTGAAACAGAAACTCTTGTTGCCTAGGCTGGCCTTGAACTCTGTGGCTAGGATAGCCTTGAACTCAAGATCATCCTTCCCTACCTCCACAGTGCTGTGATTACAGGGATCACTACCATACCTGGTTTATCTAGTGCTAGGGACTGAGCCCAGGTTCATGCACACGAGGCTCTACAATTAAGGTTCATCTCCAACCCCCAAATCTCGGCATTCACTCCCACTCAGGATCCTGCTTGGTAGTGGCTTTGACTCTGAGAATCTGGGAGGGACCATGAGATTTTATATTTTTACCTAAGACTCCTACCTCCTCGTCCTGATTCTCCTTGTCTACCTTTTCCTCCAAATATGGTCTTTCACAGCCAAAGCTGGCCTCAACTCAGCAAGAGCCAAAGACAGCCTTATGTCTGTGACCCTCCTACCTCTGCCAGAGTGCTGGCACCGCTGACCTGAGCCATCAAATCCAATTTACGTGGAGCTTTGGGATGAAGCCCAGGGCTTTGAGCATGCTCTGCAAGTACACTACCGTCTGAGCTACGTCTGCAGTCATTGCAGTCTTCTGAGCTGTGGACCAGACCTGGAGTAAACTAAGTTCCCCTTCGGCCTTAGACTAGTCGAGTAAGGCCTTCTGGTTAGACAGATTCCGAGCTAATCTTCTGCTGTCTCGCATGACCCCTTTCAGGCTGGGCCCCAGCGTCACCTCCTCTAGGAAACCCTCCACCATGCCTGGGTCTAACAGTGTGTCTGTCAGTCTGTCTGGGAGCCGCTCTTTTCATGGCCCATGCCCAACTGAGCCACACCTCTGCCACACTGCACTGCCATCAGTGCCTAAAGTGCCCGTGTCCTTGTCACCGGCACAGCACCTGGCAACATCAACAGAAGACAGTAGTTTATTATGGTCAAAGGTGAGGGGTCTTGGCCTAGAACGGTGGTTCTCAGCCTTCCTGATGCCGTGACCCTTAGGACAGTTGTTCAGGGTGTGGTGACCCCCCCAACCATAAAATTATTTCATTGCTGCTTCATAACTAATTTTGCTACTGTTATGAATTATAATATAAATATCTGACATACAGGGTTTCTGATATGCTCCCCCCAGTAGGGTCATGATCCACAGATTGAGAATGCCTGGCCTAGGACCATGGTTTCACGTTAGCTTGAATGACAAGTCCCACCATGGAAGAAACGACAGGAACCGTCACAGTTGTCACAGTTACAGAACAAAACAAAGACATGGCGCAAATCATTGTGTTTCCCAAACATATCCATGGAATCGGGGTTAGGGGAGCTGTAGGCGTGCAAGGTCATTTCTGCTCTAACCGTTAAGTGTCATCCCTGTCACCACCCCACCTCCACTCCTGCCCAGCCCTCCCAGCCCTCCCAGCGCACCCCCCACCCCCGTCCTGGGGCTGAACCTGTAACTGTTACTTTATTGCAGTCTTAGCTTCGGGCTTCAGGCGGCCATGAAGCCTTCCTTTGTCAAGCCTTGCGATCTCCTGGTCAGCAGGATGTTGGTTAGCAGGATGTTGGTTAGGTAAGGCCCAGAGGTTGAAGACCCCTGAGCACTGGAAGGGCCCAGCAGAGCCCTGCATCGTCAGCTCTGGTCTGCAGCATCCCATCTCTCCACAGCATGACGGTCTGGTGAGCTGAGGTCGAGAGCCTCAGGATCTTCTAGTGGGCGCAGCCTCTTCAGAGAACGAGACTTGAATGAGCTCAGTACAGGGGCCGGAGAGATGCCTTTGTGGTTAAGAGCACTGACTGCTCTTCTAGAGGACCCAGGGTCAGTTCCCAGCACACACATAGAATGGTGTCACCATCATTCATAACTTCAGTCCAAGGGAATCTGGGACAACTTAAAACTGCAAAGGATTCTGTTGTAAATATTTGTGGCATAAATGACTAGAAGGACAAGCTAGAAATGGGAGCTTGGCAAGTGACACGTGTGCTCCTGAACAGGACTGATAGGCCAGGCTATGCTTATTCTTGGGGCTACACCGATCCACTTGGCTCTGGTCATGGCCCGAATTGTATCTTCCTCAAGTTCCTACAGTGCAGCCCTGGCTGTGTCTGGGAGGTAACTGGGAAGTGGAGATCGGTACGTAGTTCAAGGTCCTCCTCAGACACACTGTGAGTTAGAGACCCGCTTGGGCTGCACACAAACTTCTTTTCAAAGAAACAGTGGGAGACATGGCTGAGGGCCACAGATGTAGTCACTCAGTGGAAGTGGACAGAAGTAACGAAGACTAAGTGAAGTCAGAAGTCTGGAGGCCCAGTCCAATAAGACTGGAGCCTTTAGGAGAGGCACCAGAATGAACGAGCACAGACACAGGGCTGTGCAAGGACTCGGTGGGAAAGTGACCCTGGGCACATCAGGGAGCCAGGCCTCTGGAGAAAGCAAAGCTGCCTGCAGCGGCCCTGAAACCTTCAGAACTAAGAAAACAGCCTGACCTGACGCGACTGCAGCCACCTGGTCTGAGGTGTGTGACGAGACTGCAGCCACCCGGTCTGAGGCGTGTGACGCGACTGCAGCCACCCGGTCTGAGGCGTGTGACGCGACTGCAGCCACCCGGTCTGAGGCGTGTGACGCGACTGCAGCCACCCGGTCTGAGGCGTGTGACGCGACTGCAGCCACCCGGTCTGAGGCGTGTGACGCGACTGCACTGAGGCGTGTGACGCGACTGCACCCGGTCTGAGGCGTGTGACGCGACTGCAGCCACCCGGTCTGAGGCGTGTGACGAGACTGCAGCCACCCGGTCTGAGGCGTGTGACGCGACTGCAGCCACCCGGTCTGAGGCGTGTGACGCGACTGCAGCCACCGGGTCTGAGGCGTGTGACGCGACTGCAGCCACCCGGTCTGAGGCGTGTGACTGCAGCCACCCGGTCTGAGGCGTGTGACGCGACTGCAGCCACCGGGTCTGAGGCGTGTGACGCGACTGCAGCCACCCGGTCTGAGGCGTGTGACGCGACTGCAGTCACCCGGTCTGAGGCGTGTGACGCGACTGCAGCCACCGGGTCTGAGGCGTGTGACGCGACTGCAGCCACCCGGTCTGAGGTGTGTGGCAGCCACAGCCCTGGTGACTAACCAGTTTTCACAGAGCTTTCCTTTGCAAGTCAGCAGGCTCCTGTCCTCCGCTCCCCCACGGCCAGGGCTAGAGCACCTCCTCTGGGTAGGGGGTTTTGCTGGGAAGCTGGAGAAGGAAGACGCTCCTAAGACACAAGTGATAATTGTCAAAGGGACATGTCTGGATTCCAAGACGTGGCTCTTGGGCAATGTTTTCTCCTGTCCACTTGGGCCTCAGTTTCTCCACAGATAGAACAAGGTCAGCTGAGCACATGGCACGGAGCTGTAATCCCAGCACTAAGGAAACTAGGTCGGAGGATGGTCACCTCTGAGGCTGCATTGTAGGTTCCGGGACAGCAGCATGGGCTCCGCAGCAAAAGCACTGAAGGGTCTAAGCCTGGAGACGTGGCTCCCAGTCAGGAGTTCTTAGGCTTCCCCATCAGGCAGCTTGCTGTAGTTCTAGTGTCGGGATGCTGTGACCTTTGCCGGCCGCTGCGTGCATATGGTACACACAAACTACGAGGACACACACGTACACACACATGTATAAAACTGAGCCGAGCACAGTGGTGAACTCCAGTGATACCAGGATTCGGGAGGATCACCACACGTTCTAGGCCAACCTGGGTCACAGAGAGGCCTTGTCTTAACCCTCCCCCAAATGCAGTTGTCACGAGCAGTCCCTCTCTGCAGATCGTAAGATCATCTTCATCAACCTTATTTTTTTAGTGCTGGGATTCAAAGTCTCATGCATGCTGGGTGAATAGTCCACCCGAGCTACAGCCACAGTCTAATTTGTTTACTTTTCTTTCTTATCCTGGGTGTTTTGAGACAGCATCTCACTAAGTTGTTCAGGCTGACCTCACACTCACTCTGTAGCCCAGGCTAGCTTTGAACTTACGATCCTCTTCCCTCATCCCTGCAATAGAGTCCTGCACCACCAGGACTAGCTCACGCTGAACGTTGACTATGACTACAAATTGATAAAATCTGATTGAGAAGTAATTAAGATTGGGTATCGAGAACACACCAGGGTAAGACAGCTGCGTGGATTCCACATACTCTTTCAATGGCTGAATTCCATATGATCTTTAAAACTCAGAAAAGCATGACGTTATTTGTATTCCCGCTGCACAGTGGGAGCTGTGGCTGGCAGTGCCGCATCTCTGGGAGCTTATTGGAAAAGCAGTCTCAAGGCCCAGCCAGACCTACTAAATTAGATTCCATGTATTAACAACCCGTAAGTGTTTCCTGTACATGATGCTCTGGGCTGCACCGGCGATTCTTAACCATGGCTGTATGCTGGGCGAAACGGCCACACACAAAAAGTAAAAACAGATCTTTAAAAATGTAGGTTTCATCTCCAAAGATTCTTACTGTTTATTAGGATCTGTGATTTAAATTAGTTCTTGAATAGGCCAGGCTGCACGATCGCAGCACTCAGGAGGCAGAACAGGAAGGTAGCTGCAGGTTCAAGACCAGCCTGGAACACATAATGAGCTGCAGTCCAGCCAGCACTAAATAGTGACACATTGTCTCAGATACAAGATAAGCCCTGGTGACTGGGAATGAGACTGAAGGCTTTAAGGACTAAAGCACATGTCTGTAATGCCCACACTTGGGAAGCTGAGGCAGGAGGATGAGAAATTAAAGGTTATTTCTAGCTACATAGTAGGGAGGAAGAGGAGGAAGGAGAGGAGAAGGAAGAGAAGGAGGAGGAGGAGGAGGAGGAGGAGGAGGAGGAGGACGAGGAGGAGGAGGAGGAGGAGGAGGAGGAGGAGGAGGAGGAGGAGGATGAGGAGGAGGAGGGAGGAGGAGGAGGAGGACGAGGAGGAGGACGAGGAGGAGAAATAGAGCTGACAGTAGCCAGGCAAAGGCCTAAAGTCTGCACTTGGGAGGTGCGTGCAGAAGGATCAGGAGTTTGAGGCCAGTCTCAGCAACACAGACACTCTGAGGCCAATCTAGACTACAAAGTAAAACTCCCATCGAGAGTGGTGGAGTGGGTGCAAAGAATGTATTACTCTCAAAGAAAAACCCACGGAGATTGTCAGTCCGGTGTGTAACCCTGAGTTCCATCCCTAGAATCCGTGTGGTGGAAGGAGAGAAGCCTTGTCCTGGAGGCAAGCCGTCCTCAGCGTGTATACCATGCTGTGCCCCTCCCCCATACAGAGAGACAGTGCGTTCTTAAAGCAGCACAGTACGGATTAATCTCAGGGTTAAGGAAATAATCTAGTAGTGATTAAAAAGCAACGCAATAAGACCAAGCACAGTGTGTCCTGGAAACTCGTGTGTGTGCGTGTGCGTGTGCGTGTGTGTGTGTGTGTGTGTGTGTGTGCGCGCACGCGCTGCTTTAACAACTAGTTCTCTGAGAAAGAAAAACAAGTAGGCTTGACGTATGGCATTGGCCAGTTTCTGTGGTGTAGACACTCCCAGCATGACCTCAGCCAGTTGGAAAGGGTCTGGGGAAGTTAACAGTAGGCTCCCTCAGGCAGGCGAGAGCCAGATGCAGACATTCCACTGGTCCAGTTTGTCCATAAAGACGCACAATGTTAAACTGACTGCCTCAGGGACCAGGGCCACCAGATGCACCAGCATTGCATGTTTGTGACCACGCCCTCCAGGACCAGCCAGCCGTGGTGGGCCCACTTCTCTGCTCCCAGTCCTGGCAGGCCTAGATTCAGCCAGGCCTGCTGCAGACAGTTGACAAACAGGTGGTGTGGCAACTCTGCTCTTCTGCAGGAGAGGGCAGGGGAAACTGCACTGCTCCCTCAGTTGGCAGATACTGACTCCAAATAAGCTTGCCCTTGAGGACTGGGAGAGCAAGGCAGGGCCGCACCTAAATGTGCAGTACAGCATGGGGTTCCTGCCTACTGCCGTTCTTAGCCTGCCTTCCTGTCTCCCGTGATCACCCACACAGTCTTTCCCCACCTTCACTGAGCCAGGCCCTCCTTCTGTGAGCCTCCTATATCTTTCCAGGAAGTTCCATTCTGTTTAGCACCCAGTGTCGAATATCATGGCTGCCAAATCATTCCTGATTACCACCAGTCCTTATGAAGGGACTGTAACCCCTGGGCACAGGAATGCCAACAAGTCATGTCAACCATAGATGATTACCAAATTCATTCTCTGGGCTTGGAATGGGATTCTGGGAGCGGCTGCTCCTTCAAGGTTTGCCCAGTATTTTTACTTTTTTAGGGTGCTGGGGAGTGAACCCTCTTGGCCTTGCCAGATGAGCACTGTACCGATGAGCGACCCCCAGATCCATGCCTGCCAACTCTTTGGGAGGTTTCAGAATAGCCAGGGAACAAACCGCTGTGCAAGTCACTGCCTGTTGCCCAGTGCTGTGGGAAAAGAGTGCTTCCTGTGGGCTCCGTCCTCCCTGGCCCACGGCTCACCTTGGAGGAGCACTCTCTCCCCACGCTAGGCAAAGCACAGTGGGAAGGTGGTAGAAGGCTGTGTGAGCTTGTCCATGCTCCACGTACTCACCTGTGTCATCATTCAGCACCCAGTAGGACCATTTCTTTCTGGGGACAAGGGGTGAAGCATAGAAACGGGGGTGCCAGTAGCCCAAAACCGTCCTAAAACAAATGGGAGAATGGACTGGAGAAGAGTTTTAGCTCCCAAAGTCAGGAAAGGGCGTTCTGGGAAAATAACTCAGACCGGGGGAGAGCCAGCCATATGAGGAAGAGCAAGTCAGCTTGCCAGTCAGAGGGAGAAGCAGAGACAAAGACCTCACAAGGAGGCAGCTTGAGGCCCGGGAGCCTAGAGGTCCAGTGTGGCCGTAGGAAAGCAAGGTGCAGGCCACGTTATGACTCAGGGCTGGTGGGCACCAAGGAGTTTATATGTTTATGATGAACAGGAAGTGGTCAGCAGGAAGGGCCATCAGGTCTGACTGGGTTTAGGAAGTCCACTGTGGCTATGGTAGGGAGAATGGACTATCATGGACCAACCACGGAGGCAGGAGCCTAGCTGGCGGGGGTAGGGAGGCGAGCGATAGTGGCACCAGAAAGCCATCTGGTGTGCACGGCTGTGCCTGATTGTAGGAGCTGTCCCCAAAAGCCTCTAGCCAGAATCTGTCACTGCAACCCAGAAACAGTGTTTACTCGCCAAAAAACAAACTCTCTACATTTATTCTGAAACTGTAGTAATTACAGGGCAACTCCTCTTCCCACCTTCCCTGTTAACCCACGGTCACCCCCAGCAATTAACTTCTGTAATGTGTTCAGCCCACCTGCTCTGACACCAAGCTCATACCATCTGCCACCCTTTTGTAGATTACCAACTCCAACGTTAAGAATTTTTATCACTGATGTTTTTGAGACGAGATCTCTCTGTAGCCTAAACTGTCTTTGAATGTCTGTGTAGATCAAACTGATCATTCTGCCTCCATCCACCAGCAGGCTGGGATTACTGGTATGTTCCACTACAGCCCGCCCTCCCAACTTGATTTTATATATTACCAGATGTAGAGGGACGAGATGGATTTCTGGAACTAAATTTCACATGAAAGTTATTAAATGCTTCTATATAATGTAAATACCCTACATCCTTTATTATTTGCAGGAATATATTCACATACCCGTTTATCTGTCCATCCATCCATCCATCCATCATCCATCCATCCATCCATCCTCCCATCCATCCTCCCCTCCATCCATCTATCCATCCATCCATCCACCCATCCACCCATCATCCATCCTCCCATCCATCATCCATCATCCATCCATCATCCATCCTCCCATCCATGCATCCATCCATCCTCCCATCCATCCATCCATCATCCATCCATCCATCCATCCATCCATCCATCCATCCATCCATCCATCCATCCACCCATCCATCCACCCATCCATCCATCCACCCATCCATCCATCCATCCATCCATGCATCCATCCATGCATCCATCCATCCATCCATCTATCATCCATCCATCCATCCATCCATCCATCCATCCATCCATCCATCCCTCCCATCCATCCTCCCATCCATCCATCCATCCATCCTCCCATCCATCCATGCATCCATCTATCCATCCATCCTCCATCCATCCATCCATCCATCCATCCATCCATCACCATGTCTAGTTCATTCTTTGGTGGATAGGAGTTGGAGACTGAGGCAAATGGTACAGACTTTACCCTCCTCTGGGAGGCTCATCTGCCGATTTCATCATGGCTGGCCCTTTATTGGGACCACATTGTTACTTCTGATGTGATCACTCCTGTCTTTAGTGGATGGGGACTATATTGAGAAAGGAATGGTTCCCCTGTGGATATGATACGTAGCAGCAGATAGCAGAGCTGGGACCGAAGCCCGCCCTGCTTAACTCAAAACTCCATGCTCAGGCCCAGGGGTGGAGCTCGGTGGAGGAGCGCTTGCCCAGCAAGTCCGAGGCCTTGGATTCAGTTTTCCGAAATGCAATTAAGTTAATTCACTTATTCATTAAAATAAATTTCAAATATTTTAAAACAGATGTAGTGGTACATCCCTGTGATTTCAGCATTTCTGAGGTAGAGGCAGGAGGATCAAGACTGTTCATGGCCAGACTCGGGAGACAGCTCAGCAGGTAAGAGCACTTTGTTGCTCTTCCAGAGGACCCGGGTGCAGTTCCCAGCATCCACACGATGTCTCACAACCATCCGGAGCTCCGTCCTCTGCAGAACAGGGGCGAATGGGTTCTACGGGTCTCAGTCAGCCGGAAGTCTTACAGCTCTTAGAAGAGAAACAAGGGGGTTGGGGATTTAGCTCAGTGGTAGAACGCTTGCCTAGCAAGCGCAAGGCCCTGGGTTCGGTCCCCAGCTCTGAAAAAAAGAAAAAGGAAAAAAAAAAAAAAAAGAAGAGAAACAAGGTTTGGGCAGCCTTCAGGGAAGGTAGCTGAGGTCTTGCTACTGGTAGGGGCGGTGGCAGCAACAGTGGCCTCAGCAAGGGTGGCAGCAGTGTGAGCATGGCCTGCCAGGCAGGTCTAAGGCCCAGCGATGAATGCTTTGGGATAGAGAACTCTTCCCCAAGTGTTACAGCTCAGTAAAACAGCCACTCCCAGACAGTTTTGGTAAAACAACTTGTGTACTTTATTCCATGAGGACAAGGACTTTTTACACATTGAGGGAGGGGGTGGGATTTAGGGGTAGAGGTTTCCTATTGGCTCAGTTTGAGATGCTAATGCTACTCTATTTGCATGGGGAGGGATACCAGGTGTTTTCACTATGTGACTAATTGTCCCGGTCCCATCAGTGGGATGTCATGGTTACTGTTCCAGAGCAGGTAGAGGTAGGCAGGGAATGGCTCTATTCCTACCATTCTCAATTCTGAGATTCACAGGTTCTGAGCTCACTCAGCCTTATCTGTCTAGTGGCGAGGTCCACTTCCCCACATAGTGCTGTAAACCTTTAATTCCAGCACCAAGGAGGCAGAGGTAGGAGGATCTCTATGAGTTATAAGCCAATTTGTCCAAAGTTCTAGGACACCCAGAGCTACAGAGACCCTACCTTAAAAAGAAATAACTTCATGACCAGCCTCATCTATATACCTATAATTCCAGCATTCAGAAGGCTGAGGCAGGAGAACTACTGTGAATTCAAGGCCAGAGCAACATGAGACCTGGTATCAAAAATCAAAACCAGGGCTGGTAGAAGGAGAAAATGGACTCCTAGTTAAAGTGTGAAGAATCAAACTAAACCACAGGGAAGGATCCACAGGCCACACCCCTCTTGGTCAAATAAGGTGAAAGGTATGTCCTGGAGTGACCGAGAAGTCATGTCCAGCTGAGAGGGCCCACGCAGCATCGAGTCAGGAAAACAGTCCTCCTGTTGCTGAGTGAGTGGTTTTTTAACTTAACTTCAGCTTGATTTAGTAATGGCAGGACAGAATGCCTTTCAGTCTGTCCTGCTTCACTCTCAGGAGAGTGTTCGATGACTTACAGAACGGAGTCCGTGCTTTATCACAAGCTAAGCTGGATGCTAGTGACTGCAGGCTGTGCTTTGAACACACGAAAGGTGCAGTTGAGCAGAGCTGCACGGCTGGCAGGTCAGGCTACTAAATACATTGTTCGTTTGTATCTTTAATTATGATTGTTTTACACATGATCTCAGAGCCCGTTGCTGGCTGTGAATTCTTGACCCTCCTGTGTCACCTCCCAGGATCCCAGGACTGTATACCACAGGCCCGGCTAGGATGACGGTTAAGATATAAGCCCATTCTAAACTAAACTGTGTGTAGCCTGGAAATGACTTAGGGATTCAGGAGTTGAGAAGAGCACGGGAGAGCTCAAGTCACACAGCTTGGGGGTGGGGGCCAGCTGGGGGCGCTGACGGCTTTACTTGTCTCACTGCAGTGAGGGGGTGGGAGGAGCCTCGCCCTCCACCTCATATTTAGAGTTGCCTCGGGGGTGTTACTTCCCAGTAGCCCCAGTCACTGAGGAGCCTTGGAGAAATGCAGCGAGAGCTGTGTCCAATGTCACCGGTGACTCTGGGTGGAGTATATACAACCCTCTGTCACTGAGAAGGACTGGGTTAATACAGTGTCCAGGCTACGAATGAAGTAATTACTAAACAGGTTAATGAGACATAAAACAGTTTAGTTTTTACTTTGATTTAAAGATGGCTGACAGATGTTTGAACCCAGCCAGGACCTGTCTGCCTTCTGCTTTTCCTGCTCTCTACCCTCATTTGTCAAGCCTGTGATTTTCCTGGGTGGTTACTTCAGTGGCTTCTATGTGGTCTCATCTTTTGGGGTGTAATCACAAATTCCAGCCGCCCACCCGTCTAGCCCTGTGTTATTACTGAGAAACTTTTCAGTGCTTTGAGGATGAACAGTGAGATGATTGTCGTTGCTTTGGTACCTGTCAATACTGACAAAGGCTCAGTCCCTGAGGTATCTCTCTGTCACCTCTTTAGCGTCACCTACCTACTATTCAAATGCATGCCATGACTTGTAACTCAGACTCTTAGGTCAGGGCTCTCAGGTTCATCCACACAGAGTTCCCTGTGAGGTGGCCACACTAGAGTGTGCACCTCGGTTGGTAAACAACCGTCTGCTGAGGCGTTAAACTCCGTAAGAAGTGGCTGCAATCTCATCAGTTTCCAGGAGATGGGATGGAGAGGCAGCACATCACCGTTATTCTAAAAAGTACCCTATGGCAAAGGCAGGGGAGTACAAAATATCAAACATGGCGTGCACTGAGCACCACAGAGCTGTAAAGACAAACCGTAGAGCTTTGGAGACAGGCAGGGGTCATAACGGGGAAGGAATCGCCATTTGACAGCATAATCAATTTTCTTTTTCAGTGGAAGATAGATCATGTAGTGTACTCATAATCAAGTCCCAGCATGAAATATCCCTTCCAGAATGCGTTCGGTTAACCTTGGCAACTTCTCTGGGCTTGTATAAACTTACAGAGAAATTATCTAAAAATTACCCCCAGTACTGGAATAAAAACATCGTGGAAACGGACGAACCTCAAAATCTATGCTGAGTCAGAAAAGCCAGATACACAAGACTGTGTATGGTATGATGTCATCGCTGTACAATTGCTAGAAAGGGCAAACCAGTGCATACGGAAAGCTGACTAGTGGTCCAGGAGCCAGGACACAACGAAGAAACCGGATGCTGGCTGGGCACTGGGAGGCAGCGGCAGGAGGATCTCTGTGAGTTCAAGACCAGCCTGGTCTACATAGTTCCAGGACAGCCAGAGCTATATAGAAAGCCCCTGTCTCAAACAAACAAACACGAAAACCCAAGCAACCCAGAGAGGAATTTTAATCCAACAACATGGCTGCTCTGGCAAGGGATCATCACATCAAAGTCACGCCACCCACCTGGAATACAGATACCCCCTTAGCACACACCTTCAATCCCAAACAACTGAGGCAGACAGAGTGACAAATCAGAGACAGGTTTGAGAGACTGAGTCAGAGGTAGGAAACACCCAACCCTCAAGAGTAGCAGAGGGAGAGATGGAGGGAGGGAGAGCAAGAGCAAGGGAGGAGCTGGGACTCACGCTCACCGTGCCCCGCCCACCGTGCCCCGCCCACCGTGCCCCGCCCACCGTGCCCCGCCCTCCTAGCCTCGCTTTTCAAAAAACATGGTCCTGCGGAACTTAGTTTTCTCTTTCCTTTCTCCTTCTCTCTCCCTCTCCCACTCCCCCCACCTCCGGTTCTGTGAACTTTACTTTGCATCTGAGCATGTGCACATGCTGTGGCTGTATGTGCGTTCTGACACAGAAGTATATGTTGGTGTCTCCCTTCACTGCTGTCCACATTATTTTTTCAGAAAGGTTGTCTCCGTGATCCCAGAATGCACCTGCAGCTAGATACGTTGGCTGGCCAGCACGCTCTGAGGGTCTGCTGGCACTGCCACGACCACAGGGTGCAGATTTAGATGGCCATGCTTGCACAGTAAGCCCTTCACCCACGATGCTGTCTCTCTAGCCCCATGGAGTATTTTTAATGTTCAACCCTCAATGAGTTTCATTTTAATGTCACGGCAATTAAACTATGCTGGTCCCCTCAGATTGCAGGTGACTAAAGTGGACACTGTGAAAGGCCAGGCCATTCAGAGGCTAGGGATAGGAAATGAGGATTTGAACAGATCCTGAAGGTTATGTCTTTTCATGAGGAAACTCCATCCCATCCTCGGGAAGGAACAGAGATGATCCACTGCCATGGGTCCATGTGATTATTATAGTTATTGAGCCAAAACTTCTAGGAGTAGCTGGGTTTTAGGTACTGCGATCATTTGAGCTATGGTCAAGAGTCTTCTACAGCTCCATCAGTGAGTTCCAATCTGCTGTTCACTGCAGGGGAATACAATTTAGATCCCCATGCTTGCATGGCTAACATTTTAAAGTACTAAAGCATCCAACTTTGTCTATGGTGCCTGCTGGTGACCGCAGGGCTTGATGGAATTAAAACTGCTCTTAGGGCTTTTTTTTTTTTTTTTGGCCCAAGCTGCGTTTTATTTTCATTGATCATATAAATAATTTTTATATGATTCCAGGGCAAATAGGTGAGATTTGTCAGGCAGTGTACCACCTTCACAGTGCAGTTCGTGGCTTTCGTCCACCTGGCCGGTAACTCTTCCCCTGTCATGAGTGGGTTCTAGAGATGATAGGATGTGTGTGGTGATAGACGTGGATCCTCCAGTCTAGGATTTTAGGGATTTTCCTCTGGTTATTCTCAGTGGTCTCTTTGCCTGGCCGGGTGTTCTCTCGTGTTGGACTTTCTTCCTCTTGGCTTTATTGAGACCGGCGATTTCCCATGTCCAGCTTGTCTAATGTTTTCTTACAATTACCTGTTAGTGTCATGGACTGGACTCCTGGTGCTCCCAGAGACTGACTCTCTCTCTCTCTCTCTCTCTCTCTCTCTCTCTCTCTCTCTCTCTCTCTATATATATATATATATATATATATATGAAATCAGTCAATCATTCATGGCATGGGGCATGGACTGGGCTCTGCTCTAGACTGTGTAAGAGTGGACCACAAGCTGAACACAGCATTCATGCACTGCTCCCAACTATGGATCACATGACTAGCTGCTTCAAGTTCCTGCAACCCTGATGCCCCTGATATAACAGGACTATAACCCTTTCTCACCTAAGTTAGTTTAGTTGGGTTTTGTTTGGTTTTTAACAGCAGCGGGAAACAATGTCATTAGACATTTGCCAGAATCCGTAGATCGGGTCTTCTTTGTTTTGGTGATTGGCACACAGTCTCACTATGTTACCTTGCATTGGAACCTGTTATGTAGACAGGCTCACCTTCCAAGTGTTGAGATTAAGGCACGTGCCACTGTCTTAGGGTTTCTGTTGTTGTGATGAAACACCAAAAGCAAAAGCAAGTTGGGGAGGAGCGGGCTCATTTGGCCTACACTTCCATAATTATTGAAGCAAGCCAGGACAAGGAGCCACAGAGGGCAGGAACCCAAAGGCAGGAGCTGGTGCAGAGGCCACGGAGGGGTGCTGCTTACTGGCTTGCTCCCCATGGCTTACTCAGCCTGCTTTCTTATAGAACCCAGGACCACCAGCCCAGGGATGGCTCCGCCCACAGTAGGCTGGACCCTCCCCCATCAATCAAAGAAGCATCAAAGAAGATGCTTTCCAGTTGGATCTCATGGAGACATTTCCTCCTTTCACAGAGCCTAGCTTGCATCGAGCTGACGCAAGACTAGCCACCACAGCCATCACGCCCAGCTTCTTTGTTCTTTAGATAAGGCCTGGCTGGACTGTTTTTTGCTATGTAGTCCAGGCTAGCTTTAAATTCTTGACAATTCCTCTGTATCCAAAGAGCTGGGATTATAGCTATAAAGCCCAAAGACTGTCTGATACCAAGAGTGATCTGATTTTCTCTCCAGCAAACAACAATACCCTACCCCACCCCACCCCCACCCCAAAAAAAACAAGCAAGGAAAACGCCATGTTCGTTGGCATGGCACCTGCCTGTAATCTCAGCACGGGGAAGGCTAAGGCAGGAAGACTGTTTTTGTAGAAGTTTTTAATCCCAATCCAGGATTTGTACCCCACCTTCAATCATTCAGTTTCCAGATAAAAGACACAACTTCCATATTTACAACAAGCCTTAAACAGTACAAGAGCTGGGCGGATATCTATCCCCTATGCTATTACACTCTACTTCCCTATCGATAACCCTGAGTTATTGCTATGTTTCATCTGGGCTGCTCTTAACTCCAATTGGCCTGCCCTCAGGGCTGACTCCTAACCCATGGTGTCTTTCTCCTCCATTTTCCCTTCTTCTCCCTCTCCTCATGGTCTCTCCTCCCCACCTAGACTGGTAACCACAGGGCTTGATGGAATTAAAACTGCTCTTAGGGTGTTTTGTTTTTTTTTGGCCCAAGCTGTGTTTTATTTTCATTGATCATATAAATAATTTTTATATGATTTCAGGGCAAATAGGTGAGATATCTCAGTTCTGCCCAGCCATAGGCTGTGGACATCTTTATTCATCAATCAGAAATAACTTGGGGGTCAAGGTCACATAGTGTCACTCTCTTGTCTCTGGGTCACAGGGGGCCTGCACTTACCATTACAACACATAGCAAGGCTTTCCTGAATTCCAGAGTAAGTTGAAGGCTAGCCCAGGCTGGTAACAAAACCCACTGAAGCTGAGTCTAGGTAGAGGAAGCCACACATGCTATGGTGGGGCAGGGGAACTGTACTCCCCTCCGTTTTGCTGTGGACGCAAAACCTTTCTCCAGGATGAAATGCCACTCATTTCTAAAACCTGCTCAGCTGCTGTGCATGGTGTTTACACAGGCACGGTGCAGGCGCTCACACTGCAGGCGCTCACACTGCAGGCGCTCACACTGCAGGCGCTCACACTGCACTCCTAGTACTTGGAAGGCTCAGGAGAGGGAATGGCTTTGAGTTTAAGGCCAACCTGTGTATGGTCAGACCTTACCCCACTCCCAGGGTTTGCTCTGTGAGTAGAGCACCTGAAAAATTTTTTTTCTTTCCTGGAAATGCCACAGCTGTAGCTCTTCCGTGTGCACACAAAGTGAGGGGGCACAGGGAAGTCCTCATAAACTGGGCAGGAAGCAAGGCCCGCAGGGGGTTGGTTCCTCAGTTATTGTTGGTTGTTCTGGGAAATTCCCCCGTGGAAACTGTGACTTTTGTTTCGCTTTTCCCTTTTCTGGCTTAGTCATGCCCTGAGGTGCAGGTGTCCTGACTCCCAACTGTTGATTTCCTCAGGTATCTCTTCTAGCCCTGCACAAACATCCTCCTGGGGAGGAGGCTGCTTACCGGAATGCTGGGGAGGAAAGCTCTCCTTGGCCTTCTGCCTCAGTGCCTGCCTTACCCAGGAGGCCTCCTGCTTCCCAGGTGTGCCTGGCTTTCCTCTTCTCCGGTTTCTAACCTGGACTCAGGCCTCACTGTGGGTCTCTAGGATCTACTTTGAACATCTCTTTTTCTCAACCTGTAGGCTTTCTCCATTTACAAGGTCCCCCTCTGGTCCCCAAACTCCGTGCAGATCCTGTCTGGCATTCGGTCAGCTTTAAGCTGTAGAGTTTAGAGGTACTCCAGCCAGGCATGCTGAGAGGGCTGTAAATCCAGCACTCAGAAGACTTTGAGACCAGCCTCAAACTGTGGGGTTTATAGTAAGATCTTGACTTAGAAATATGCTCAGAAAACAAACCCCGCCATTTTCTCTTTCATATTCAGAACCTGCCAATAATATATATGCATACCTGTAAACCAGCGCACATGTGGACACAGCACAGCGTGAAGAGAAGAAAGGCTAAATGTGAGGGGCTGAGGACGACTGGATGAAGATGAACACAATAATGACAGAGGATATAACGTTAACTGTTTTCCTAGTTTTAACCCTGTCATGGATTTTTTTGGTTTTGGTGGTTATGGTTTGAATAGGCATGACCCCCATAGACTCACGTGTTTGAATGCTTGGCCCATAGGAAGTGGCACTACTAGGAGGTGTGGCCTTGTTGGAGTAGGTGTGGTCTTATGGGAGGAAGTGGGTCACTGTCAGGGCAGGCTTTAAGGATTAAGCTACTCCTCCTGTCTCCTGCTGTCTGCACATCAAGATGCAGAGCTCTCGGCTATCTCTCCAGCACCGTGTCTGCCTGCGTGCTGCTGTGCTCCCCACCACGAAGATAACGGACCAAATCTCTGGACTTTAAGCCAGCCCTAATGAAATGTTTTCTGTTATGAGTCGCCATGATCACGGTATCGCTTCACAGAAATGAAACCCAAACTAAGACCGGTGCGTAAGTGCACAGAGCATATTCAGTAGGGAGGTGTGAGGTCCAGTGTGCAGCTCCACACTGAGAATGGCATTCGAACCCTGTAGATGTTTTCTGAGATGTGTGGACTTCCGGGTAATTTTGGCGTGTGGTGTTTTTTATAATAAAGTTTTTACAAATTTTAAGTATAGGGCTATAGTTTAGCTCTAGAGTACCTGCTGAGAATGTGTGAAGCCCCAGGTTTGATCCCCTACCTAGGGAGTGGGGGAGGAGAAGAGAAGAGGAGTAGGGGTAGGGGGAGAGAGAGGGGGAAGAGGAAAGGGGGCTTGGAGATAGCATTTCCCCCTGTTGTTTAAGACAAGACAGGAATACTCAAAGCCAAGTGTCAAACCAGTCCAAACTAGGACTGAAGCTATTTACCCAGTAGAGTAGTTCTCATGATGTCCTCAAAGCCAGAGAGGTCAAGGGTAGAAGTGGAGACACGTCCGAGGAGTAAGGAAAACCAGTCTGGGGGGAAGCTGAGAACACCAGGCAGGGCAGAGGTGTGGTATCCTTCTGGTGCCACTTAACAGGAGACAACTAATGTCAGCAGGTGGCCTGTCACCTGAGACTCTGCCCACGGTGACACACATCTTCAATCCCAGTGCTCAGGAGGCAGGGGCAGCTGGATCTCTGAATGTTCCAGGACAAGGTGGTCTACAGACAGCCAGTTTCAGGATGTCAGGGCCACATCGTGAGAACCTGCCTCAAAAACAAAAGGCAAAAAACCGATGTCATTGATAGGAACCCCAAAGCAGCAAAAACATCTTAGCAGGGATTTTGCTCGTTTGCTTGTTTTGTTTCTTTGTTTGTTTGTTTGAGAGGGTCTTTGTGTAACCCTGGCTGTCCTGGAGCTCTGTATGTAGACCAGGCTGGCTCTGAACTCAGAGAGATCTGCTTGCCTTTGCCTCCTGAGTGTTGAGATTAAAGATGTGTGCCGCTACTATTGGCTCAAAAATATTTCTTCTTTTTGAAGTGAGTTTGTTTTCTAAACATTCAGTTTCCGTTTTATTTATGAGCATGTGCCACATATCTGCAGGTACTTGTGGAGGCCAGAAGATGTGTCATATCTCCTGGAGCTGGAGTTCCAGGAAAGTTATAAGCCACGTGACGTGTGTGCTGGAAAGCAACCTTGGCTCTTCTAGAAGAGCAGCGCTCTAACCTCTGTGCCAGCTTCCTCTTATCTTTAAGTTGGCGTTGTACAGATTGGGACTTTTCCATAATGTCTGCACTTACAAGTCTTGGTTTGTACCCAGCCTAGCAAATCAATGAGCTTCATGTTTAGGGAGAGACCCTTCCCCAAAAACATAAAAGGTGAAGATCAATTGAGGAAAGGGGCTTCAAACGTGGGCTTCTACATACATGTACACACATGTGCACGCCTACCCACATAGTCACATGCACCCAGATACATGCACTCACCCCCTATCAAGTCCACACAGCCTCCACACACGCCTCCTGCTGAGTTCTCTGCCATGACCTTCATGTGAGTCAAGGGACCTGAGTCTAATTCAATTTCTAACACAAATGAAGGTTCTTGTCAGAGGGCAGCGGCCACAGCGCAGGACAGTTTGGTAACACGTTGATGTTACAAAATCACAGAAATGAACAGATGCCTTTGAGTTGAGTGCAGAACCAGCAATTGGGGTATCTATGTCTATTATATCTGCCTCCCTATCTCACATGGCTGCAGGAGTCCATAGGGCTGAGGGGATGTTACCTGGTTATGGCTCTGTACCTGGCCTTGGGCCTTCTCTGCCTGATTAATTGCTATGCCCTGTCCCAGAGAATTTCATCTACACCACTAGATGTGTCACATGATCCTTTGTTTAGAATAAATATAGGGGCAACCGAGATGGCTCAGCAGACAGAGGTATTTGCTGCCAACAGTCAATACCAGACAAACTGTGTGTGTGTCCCACACACACAGTACAAGGAGAGAACTGACTCCTGAGAGGGGTTCTCTGGCCTCTGTGTGTATGGTGGCACACATGTGTGCACGTATAGATGAGTAAACACATGTATGTAAATAACTAGAATAAAATCTGAATTCCTTGCCCTCACGTGCCAGCACTGTGTAGTCCACACTGCAGGTCTTAGATTTACCTTGCTTTGCTCTCTGTCCTACACCCGTTCCTCCTTACTCTACCCACTCCCGCCTTCCCCTAGCACATTGCCACCTCAGGACTTGTGCACACAATGCTTCAGTCACTAAAGTGGTCTTCCCTGAAAGCAGGGGCACATGTGATTTGTCGTCTGATACCCTTCAGGTCTGGGCAGGCTAAGAGCCTGTGTTCTAACCACAATGGCACCTCCATACCGTGACCCTTCCTCCTCTGTTTTTCTCCTCAGCATTGATCAAACCAGATGTAGGTTGTTTTTCTTTTCTTGCCTGACTCTGCAGTAGAATGTAGGCTCTATAACGGCGGTGAGTCCATGCCTTTTGTTCACAGAAGTCACTTGACATCTGAGGGTGTTCAGCTGCTAAATACCCAGTAAGTATTTGTCAGGTAGATAAATGGACAGACAGCTGAGTGATTCCTTACCTCCCACTGTCTATATTTGTGATCGCTAAGCTTCATGATAAACCTGACTGGATTTAGAATCACCTCTGACACACACACACCTCTGGCCAGCCTAGGAGAGCGTCTCTAGAGAGATTTAACTGAGTGAAGATCCACACCAAGGGTAGGTGTCACTGTCCCAGGAGCTGGGGTCCTACACCGAATAAAAGGGGGGAAAGGAGAAAATCAGCTGAGTATTGACGGCCTACTGTGTGCTTTCCTGATCTGTCCAGAAGAGGGCACTCTCATGATCCAACTGCCATGCCTTCCCTGCCTGGGTGAGCTGCACCTTTAAACTGGACTCAGTCACAGCGCTTAGACATCTCTCTGTCTCTGTCTCTGTCTCCGTCTCCGTCTCCGTCTCCCTCTCTCTCTCTCACACACACACTCACTCCCTCACTCCATGGTTTTCCAGAATTTTGAAGAGAAAAAGAAAAAAATGAGGCAAGGGTCTCACTATATAACCCCAACTGGCCTGAAACTTGTTATGTAGACCACACTGGCCTTGAGTTCACAGAAACCCCCTGCTTCTACTTCCTAAATGCTGCCATAAGGAATTTCCAGAGGAACACACAGTGAACATGGCTTAGCAAGAGCATTATTTTTGCAAAAAGGACCCGGCAAGGTCCGAATGGGCTACCAAGCACACCAGGATAGGAAGCTCTTAAAACAAAAACAAAAACAAAAACAAAGTATATGTCCAGGAGCATTTTGCCTGCGTGTTTCATGTCTGTGCACCACACGCATGCAGTGTCTGCAGAGCCCAGAAGAGGGAGTCAGATCCCCCTGGGACAGAGGGTTGTTAAAGCTGCCATGTGGGTTCTGGGAATAGAATCTGAGTCACCTAGAAGAGCAGCCAGTGTTCTTCACTGCCAGGCCATCTCTCCAGTCCCTGGGCTTTTGTCCCAGGGCAGGTAGTAACTGTGTGTGTCCCCCATTAGCTGGCATCCAACCTCACAGTCTTTCAAGATTGGCTAGTTTTAAAAGAAATTAAAAGAAAATTAAAGAGATTCCAAGAATGGGTTAGATGTGAACAAGCATTTTATTGGTGGGAGGGAATTCGAACATCTGCATTAAGCTGTCACAAGATGGGGGCGATAAATAGATGAACACAATGAAATCTTACAAGGTGAGAGAGTGAACAAGTTCTGAATTCCTTGCGCTAAACAAAAGTTTTAGAGTGCTTGGCAGATAAGACTAATATTAGCTGAGTATCTTAATCCCAGCATCCAAGAGGCAGGAGCTTGTGGATCTCTGTGAGGGCAAATCTGATCTACATAGCTAGACCCTGTCTCAAAAAAAAAAAAAAAAAAAAGGCTAACATTTAATGTCGCTTACCCTGCTGAGACTAAAGGCATGTGTCACCCTGCCTAGCATGAAAAAGATTCCAAGGACCATCAGCACAGCTGTCCTCCTGAAGACGGAAATGTGATACCGGGAGATGCTGGGGCTGCCACTGAGTGTTTAGTAAATAACCCAAGTGGGTATAAATGGAAACACGCTTTGAAGCTCAGGCTCGAGGGGAGGACCAAGGATGGGCCGCTCAGTGGGAGCTCAGCTCGTTTGCTTGCCCCGGGACATCAGACGTGGACAACACAGGCACAGCAATGTGACAGGGCTGCAGAAGGGAGGGTCACAGAGGACGGTAGACTTCATCCACACAGGCCCTGGGAGGTGTCCCGACCAGAGAGGACCAGGCCAGCGCAAGCCTAGCCTGACACACATCTTTGCTGTCCTCCCGCACAGGTTTCTCCACCACTTCTAAAGGTCAACTGGGAAGAACGGAGCTGTGAGTTTTATCTGGGAAGATTTTCCTCCTGAGGGAGTGGTAATAAGGCAGATTACAAACACAGGCGGCATATCTCTCCCACTGTGTGGGGTTAAACAAACCTTTACAGGGCAATAAAAATAAATTAAACACCAGTGGAATCTTTAAGCAAAATACTTCTCAGGATTTTTGACTAAGGCATTCCACCTGTGTTAATCAGACTTTTTAAAATTATTTTCTTATTTAATGTGTATAGGTGTTTTGTATGTTGTATACCACATGTGTGCCTTCTAGTCAACAGAGGCTAGAAGACAGCATCAGGAGCCCCTGGAACTGGAGACATTCTTAACTACCGTGCAGTCCTGGGAAATTAACCTAGATCCTCTGTCTCAATTCTGTCTGACCAGTTCTCAACCTATAGAATGGGCCGCGACCCTCACGGGGTGACATATCAGACATCCTGGGTATCAGATATTTGCATTATGATTCATAACAGTAGCAAAATTAGTTATGAAATAGCAATGAAAATAATTTTATGGTTGGGGTCACCACAACACGAGGGACTGTTTTTTAAAGGCTTACAGCATTGGGAAAGTTGAGAATCCCTGCCCTAGAACATCACCCAGTGCCACCTCTCCAGCCCCTAATCATCACTGCGACAAATACATGAGAGAAATAAGGGAAGATTTACTTTAGTTCCTAGTTTTAGTTCATGCCTTGGGCTTGAGGCAAGCCTCGAACATCATGGCGTCAGGAGCAGATAATGGAGGCTGTTCACCTCACGGTGGCCGAGAAACAGAGGAGGAAGGGAAAGATACGCTCCCCACTGACCCACTTTCTTCAGCTAGCCTGCAACTTCCACAACTCCATTACCTTCCAGCAGTCTCATCAGGTTCTGGGGTCATCTATGGCCATTCCAGTGGCAGAGGCAGATCTTGCGTGTTTGGATCATTTCCCCAAAGCCCCTCCTCTCAGAGCCTCTGAAAGCCTGGCAGGGTTGCCACCCCTGAAACAGGTTACAGACAAAGCACTGAGAGCTGTTTTCATGATGTGAATGACACATTGTGATCGGGTAGTCAGTGCTTCCTGAAAATGACCAAACGCAGTTCCAGGAAAGGATCATCACAGGGCACTTTACCTAACCAGCCCCTGGGGCATCTCAAACTGTAAAGTTAAGCTCAAAGTCTTTAAAGTGGCCAACAGGATCCCAGCCAGAGGTACGCCAACTGTGACTAGCCCACAGGGTGCTGGGGGGAGGGGTAAGCAGCCACTGTTTTGAGTTCTGGCTGTGTAGCTCAGGCTGGTCTAGAACTTGTGATCCTCTGGGACTTGCCTCAGGTTGTTCACCCATTCTGAACTCTCCACTCCAAATAGTCTTAGGAAGTGAATTGAAGCTTCGGAAGTGATAAGGCCAGGAGGGTAGGGGGTCTGAGCAAATGGGATTAATATATGTATAAAAAGAGACCCCAGAGATTTTCTAAGGCTTTCTTTCTGACACAAAGTTCGTTGAGCAGATGGAAGTCTACAAGCCCAGGAGGGCCCTTCTCAGCTCTTGACTTTGCTGGCATCCTGTCCTGTGATTTCTGGCCTACAGAATCAGGAGTGGGTGCCATTTAGGAGCTGTGGTATTTTGACACAGCAGCCCTCCCCAACAAGGGTCCTTCTTCAGTAAGTGGAGTAGTTAGCAAAGAGTTTCCTGCTGCCTGGTGGGGTTACCCCAGTCTAAGTCTGAGAACTTGTAATACAAAGAGTTTGTCACTCTGTGCATGTGGTAATGACCTTGGGGGGTGGGAGTAGGGTGCTGCCAGCCAGACAGTGGTGGCACATGCCTTTAATTCCAGCACTAGAGACAGCCAGGAGGATCTCTGAGCTCCAGGCCAGCCTGCTCTACAGAGCAAGTTTTAGGACAACCAGGGCTACACAGAAAACCGTGTCCTATCCCCCCCCCCCAAAAAAAAAAAAAAAAAAAAAAAAAAAAAAACTGGAGGGAGGGAGAAAGAGAGAGAGAGAGAGAGAGAGAGAGAGAGAGAGAGAGAGTGAGTTAGTTGTATATCGAATTCTACAGGGGCGCTTGATTAAAACTGCAGTACTTGGGAGACAGACGAAGGAAAATCAGAAGGTCAGGGCCAGTCCCAGGCCATGAGAACCTGACAGCAGCCTGGGCTGAGGCTGTTTCAAAGTGAGTGAATGGGAAGTCAGTAGACTGACCTAATCAGGGGAAGTGTTGAAAACAGGGTCAGGCTCTTCCAGAAAGAGACGCTGAAGCACGGCAGGCCTGTGGTACAAGAGAGATTCTCTGTGCTGGCTTTGAAGAAGACCCGCCATGGGAGAAAAGAGGCGGACACCCCCAGGGTTATTATTCTTGGCCTTGGCTGTCAGCAAGGAAACCAGATCCTCAGACCTGAGGTTAACCAACACTAAATGAATTTGAAAGTCATTCTTCCTCAGAGCTTGCAGAAGGAACAACCTGGCTGAAACCCAGTTCAGCCCGTGAGACCCTGAGTAGAGACTGCCCAGCCAGCCTGATCCTTAATGGCCGTCATGTTCCAGCCTTATCCTTGGAATTGTACCTTTAGCAAAGAACTTTAAATCATCTCTCCCAGAATGGCCAGCAAGGTACCAGCAACAAAGAGGTGTGATCTCTTTAGAAAGAAACCTAGGGAACACACCTGGACCATCTCCATCGAACAGGAGTGGGACCTTGCCCAACAGTAACCCCTTTTGCTTTGCTTGGGGGGTGGGGGCGGGGGCAGCAGAAGCAACTCTTCTTTTGATCACAGGCTCCCAAGAACTCCTCTCTCAAACAAAGCTGTCCTCCAAACCCCATGGGATGGACCACAGCTTCCCTCTACAAAGTGTTCCCTTTGCTCGGGGCATCTGACCAGGTATTCCCTGACCTCACAGTGGTCCCGGCACCTGTAACCATACAGGGAAACCCTTCCACTGTTAGCCCTTTTGTGATGTCCCGCTGGCCAGGCAAGCTCTAGCTAGGTGATGTTGGGCAGAATCACATAGTTCCTACACTGGCCAAGCTTACCCACGAGCAGGCAGTGCGATCTCTTTAAAAAAAGCCACCCTGATCTATTAGACCACCCCACCCCCACTCCCCCAGCTCCATGGGCTCTTCGTGCATTCAGGATATCCAGGTAGGCCCTAAGAGTT
Source organism: Rattus rattus (assembly GCF_011064425.1). NCBI lineage: Eukaryota > Metazoa > Chordata > Mammalia > Rodentia > Muridae > Rattus > Rattus rattus. The sequence continues at coordinate 7,158,619 of NC_046166.1, read as the reverse complement.
CGTGCCTTAGCTTGCTGAACTTTGTCCAGCAGACTCCAGGCTTTGGATGTCCACTCGGTGGCTGGAGGCTAGCTATCTTCCATCTCCTGTACAGACAAGCTTACCGTAGAGGTCCTTTTTCTGTGGAACTAAGTAGACACAAAAGTAGCTTTAGAGAATGGAAATCACCTGAACTTTCCTTCTGTGCCTTGATCTGCTTCATTGGAGGCAGGAGGAAGCTAGCTTAAGGCGGCCCATGCGCGGGCCAGTGAGCCACTGGGCGGCGTCTCTCCTAGTGGCCATGACCGGGACTCCAGGGCACTGGGCTTTTTGTGACAGAGCGTCGGGTGACACAGGCTATCAGGGCGGTCTGGGCAAAGCGGCCGTGGTGTGCTGCAGGCCGCTGCAGACAGGGGGCAGCCGCGCCCACTTCCTCCATCACTCCGCACCCGCCGGCGGAGCACCCGGGGTGGCAGCGCTGCGCGCCCAGTCCTACCCGGTTGCGGCGAGGCGGCCCTCGGCGCGCTCCGGTCCCACTGCGCACGCTTTGCGACCCGGCTGCCCGCATGGACACGGCGCTGAAACGGAGCCGCTCTGAGGAGCCGGTGGAGCTCCCGCCGCCCGCCCGGGAGGCGGAGGAGAAAGAGGAGGAGGAAGAGAGGATGGAACAGGGCCTGGAGGAGGAGGAAGAGGTGGACCCCCGGATCCAGGTAGGACGCGTGTGACAGGACCCTACAGCCGCACCCCGCCAGGGCTGATGTGGAAGTCGATGCCTACGCGGATACTCGCCTTATAGCCCCGCGTGTTCGCAATCACGGGGTGGGAGCTGCCTAAATCCAGGAGCTGCACCAAGGGTTGGGGCACCCCATTTCAGTCTCCCCGCGGAGGGCTTCGGTGCCCGCGTGAAGGCGGCCTGATGATTGCGGGGATCCCTGCGGACCCTCGGCCCAATCCGAGGGTCCCTACAACACGACCAGCGGTTCAGGCAGATTGCAACAAAGGAAAAAGGGGGCGGGGGCCCCGAGCGGAGTCGGGGTACCTCGGCGCGGCTTTCCGCGCTGGGAGCACTGCACAGACTCGGAGCTTCTGCGCAGCGTTACCCTGGCTGCGTGGATGCGGACGTCGTGGTGGGAGAGCAGGGCAAGGTGGTTGTCGCCTGCCCCTGTAGTGTAGACTGCACCGATGCGGGGCGCCTCGCCAGCCCTCACCTGGCAGAGGTGCCTGGCCTGGGCCACCTTCCTCTTTTGGTTCATTGTCAGTACATGGTGGATGTCGTTGTCACCATTGGCATGGTGTTGCACTTGGCCCGAGACTGGTTTAAAACCCTCCTTTTCCTTGTGAGGTCAGTGTGAACACCCACCAGGGACAGCTGATGCGCAAAGCCGACGCGTGGAGGCAGGGAGAGCAGAGGAAGCCCGGCTTTCTGCTCCTCCATTTCCAGGAGAGAGAGTTAAAAAACAATTTCCAGGAGTGACAGCTTAACCTCTTCACCTTCCTTAGCACAAAGCAAATTCCTTTCCACGACCTGTTTGGTACCCTTTCCATAAATCATTTTTTAAAAAAAAAAATGTGCTTAAGCATAGTTGCAATTTCTGGACCCATAATTGGATTTAAGTGCACAGATAAAGAAATACAAACATGCTTTTAACTCACCAGTTTGGGCTTAAATTAACTATTTTGTCAAATTAATACACTCAAGATCAGAAATAGCCTTCTCATTGGTTATTCTGTTAATTCAGACCCTGGGTTTAGATTTCAGAATCTTGTGGTTTTGGTGTGGAATTTTGTTAGCAAGACCTTTGTTCACAGAGTAAAGATGAGTTACCTCATGTCAGCTCCTTCTTACAAAGTGTCAAATTGCAAATGTTCAAAAGAGGTCCTATTAAGGCCAGGTAACCAACAGCACCCAGGTAGGCAGGGCAAATAATGTGTGTGCGGTTAGAAAAAAAAAATCATCTCTTTATAGGAAAATAGCCATCGATGAGTTAATGCTGGAAGTCTGCCTTTGGCCCGGCTGCACTGGCCTTGTGGTTCAGTGTGTCGGAATGTTTCTGTACTGATTTCCTTGAAAAGTTCTTTCCTAAGGGAAGGGTGCTGTTTTGACTAAATTACTGTTTGTAATAGGTGAGTTCACCTGGAAAAAAAAAACAATGACCTTTCAGGGAAAGATAAACCTGTAGGACCTTAAAGATGGCAGAGGCTTTGTCTTCTAGCCGAGCCTCAGCTGTTTTCAGGAAGAATGAACTGGCTTGTATCATTCGAGGGTAACTTTCCCGTTGTAACTGTTACACTACAGACAAGAGGCTAGCCCTGGTAACCTCTCTCCCTCTCTCTCTCTCCCCCTCTCTCTCTTCATTAGGGAGAACTGGAGAAGTTAAATCAATCCACGGATGACATCAACAGACGGGAGACTGAACTTGAGGTACAGAGAACTGGGGCGCTGTTGTTGGGTGAAGCAGTGTCAGTCACCTTTGACCCTGGGCTGCTTAGTTTTGTTTTAATAGCTGGAGGCCCATGCTTGGATGTTGAGCGACAGCGTGTGCCGGACAGTAAAACACACCCGAGTCCAGGCTGTGGGCGGATGCGTGTGGATCCAATTTCAAGTGCTGTTTTTCATTATGGAGGCTCCACTGGGACCAAAGTCAAGGGCCGAGCAGGGTATTAAACAATGCGTAAGGCCCAATATTCCTGTATCTGTAGAAAAGCTAAAAGAATTGCGACTTAGCCGAACTCTTCAATGTAGTTTATGTCTCACGGTATTTTCTTTATTCCACTCGTGCTTGGAACTGCTATGATTCCCTCGGACTTAAGCCATCCTAATGATTCACCCCTCTTTCTGATTCCCCACCACTGTCTGTGTGCAGAATGTAATTATCTTAATGGTAACAAAAAGATGTCTGGGCTGGGAAGGGCCTTCCTGCTGGGAAAAGTTTTGGGAGATAAGACTTGATTTGAACTTGAGAATGTTTCAGCCTTCCTGTAAACAAGTTGGGATTCTTCACAGCTACCAATTTCTAGTGGTTGGGTTACTAGCCAATGGGAGCACACCCCTGTGAGTGACTGTCAGGGCTGAGGGACTTAGGAGAGCCGCAGAGAGAACCTATTTCTACAGTAGAGGGAGCAGGATGGGCCAAGGAGAAAGCGGAGAGCACCAGGCCCCTCAGAGCTGGGGCGTGTGGTGTGAGGGATAGGAAAATACTAAGCTGGAGTTCACTGGCAGCCTGCTTTCTGAGAGCGTGTAGCCTTGGAAGTCACAGATCCATATGTGGCAGTGTGGGCTAAAGTTTCTCTGGGTTTATCTATCACGGACTCCCGTTCTCACCTACGTAGGGAATTGGAGAACTCACTGTGAAGTTGGGCAACTGAAAACTCTGAGAATCTCAAATTCTTAGTGCACTAAGCAAACAAACATAAATATCTGCCAATTTTAGGGGGAAACTGGGCAATTGGAAACCATGAGTTTGCCCATTGAATATTCTCTCTCTCTCTGTCTCTCTCTCTCTCTCTGTCTCTGTCTCTGTCTCTCTCTCTCTCTCTCTCTCTCTCTCTGTGTGTGTGTGTGTGTGTGTGTGTGTGTGTTTTAAACATTCTCATGTAGTCCTGGCTGACTTCAAAATCCAGTACACAGTGGAGGATGGCTTTGAACTCTGGGTTCGTGTGTACACACTGGGGTCACAGGCCTGCGCCACTGTACCCAGCTACTTTAGACTCCATCCCAAATGTACATGGACAAGTTGGAAAGAATTTGTTTCTTGTTTTGAGCAGAAAGTTTGTCTTGTTTATGTTTGCAGTGTTGGACTGAGGCCCAGGGCCGATGGGCTTTTGAGGCCGGGTTCACAGAAGTCAGGGACAGCTGACTAGGTCTGCTGCACTTTCCTGCAGTCCCAGCACCTGCGGGGCAGAGGCAGGAGGATCAGGGGTTGGAAGTCACATAGTCACAAGCAGCAAGCTTGAGGCAAACGACTCTGTCTCATGGAAGGAAGGAAGGAGGGAGGGAGGGAAGGGAGAGGAGGGAGGGAGGGGAGGGAGGGAGGAAGGAAGGAAGGAAGGAAGGAAGGAAGGAAGGAAGGAAGGAAGGAAGGAAGGAAGGAAGGCAGGCAGGCAGGCAGGCAGGCAGGCAGAAAAGCAATTAGGGACCATGGAGGCAGAGAGCTGGGGTGGCAAGGATCAGGTTTCCGAGAGAGATGGGTCAACCATGGTTCTTCTGTCCTTTCTGCTCACTTATCCACTGTTGGTCACCATTCTGGGTGTGAACACGGTGGTCTCGTAGCCCCATAACTTGGTCTTCACGGCACCTGCCTTCAGGAAGTTAGGTTGGTTCATTTGTTAAACTCTTGTTAGGCCTGATTTCCGAATTCCACAGATTTGGTGTGTCACAGGAAGTCCCCGTACAGGTGTTTCCTGCTAGGCTCTGGGTCACATCTGGAGCCCTGGCGTGTTCGTCAGGCTTCTCTAGATGAACAGAGCTCATAGAATGATTCTCTTTCTATACAGAAAGGGGGTTTATTAGAATGGCTTAAAGGCCACTGGTCCAACCAGTCCAACGATGGCTGTTTACCAATGGCAGGTTCAGGAATCCAGTAGTTGCTCAGTCCACAAAACTTGATGTCTAGCTGGTCTTCAGGAATACACTGGAGTCCTAAGGAGGTAGGCGCTAATGTCAGTGAGGGAGTGGAGGGGGAGTGAGAGCAAGCAGGCCAGGAGAGCAAGCCTCTTCCTTCCAAGTCCTTTCTGTGGGCTACCAGCAGAAGGTGTGGTCCAGATTAAAGGTGGATCTTCTCACCTCAAAAGCAGTCTGGATTAAAAAGTGGGTCTTCCCACTTTATATGATTTAATTTAGAAAAAAGTCCCTCACAGATGTACGCAGCCACTTGGGTTTTGGTTAATTTCTAACACACTCAGTTCACAGCCAAGGGCTCACAGCTGCATGGTATGAGCTGAGGTTCCAGTAGAGCAGCCCGGCTGGGTGTGTTGTTGGGTGGCTTCCCCTGGTAGGGTTACAACCTGGACTGACCCAGAGACATATTAGTAAGCCACAGAAGCAATTTAAAAGCTCCCTAGTTGCTCCGTTAAAAATTACAAAAGGCATAGGGGAAATTAGTGGTAATGTATTTTGTTTAACTCAGAATATTCACAGTAGGATAAATTCAACAGGGATTCAGTGTAACAAAATAATTAACTTGGGAGCTGGTAGTGTGGCTCAGAGGAGGAATGCTCACTGACAAGCCCAAGGCCTTGAGGTCAATCTGCAGGACTTGGGGGAGGGGTCTGCAGGAATAGGGGCGGGCACACGGGATGCTGTTGAGGGTGGAAGCTGAGACACACACACACACACACACACACACACACACACACATACACACACACACACACACACACACACACACACACACACACACACACACACACACACACACACACACACACACACACACAACACACACACACACACACACACACACACACACACACACACACACACACACACACACACACACACACACACACACACACACACACACACACACACACACACACACACACACTCACACACACACACACACACACACACACACCACACACACACACCACACACCACACACTCACACACACACACCACACCCATGCACACACACGCACACACACACGCACACATACACACACACACACGCACACACACGCACACTCTCTCACACATACTCACACACACACACTCTCACTCACACTCACTCACACTCTCACGCACACAGGCACACGCACGCTCTCACACACACACACACACACACACACACTCACACACACACACTCACACACACACACACACACACACTCACACACACACACACACACACACACACACACACACACACACACACACACACTCACACACACACACACACACACACACACACACACACACCACCTCCACCCCGCATGGTTCAGGGGAGCAGTCTTCCGCACTATAACCCCAGCATCTACAGGTGTTTGTGTGCTAAGTCTTCAAAATGGCGCAGGACTTTCACTTAGCGCACACTCCCTTCGTGACCCACTGTACTTCAGATCTCAGCTGGAGTCAAGAACCCAACCACATGCGTGTGTATGAGGCTCTGGCCTCTGGCTTCGTGTCAGGGTGTGGGGTGGAAAAGACTAAACCTTGCTTAAAGACTTTCCATTTTCACTGAGTGGGTAGCTGGCAAACAACCGGAGAGCACCAGGGTGTAGACCCCGGGGTGGGAGCAAGTGGTAAGAAAGCATCCCTGACAAAGTTCTGATCAGGGGGAAAGGGGATGTGGGTCTGGGGTGTGGGTCTGGGGGTGTGGTCAAAAGATGCGGTAGCCAGGCTTGCTTCTGTAACCCTAGCATTTAGAAGGTAGAGGCCAAAGGATCCAGAGTTCAAAGGTTCCCTCAGTTACATGGTGAGTTTGAGGCCAGCCTGGGCTACATGAGACTCTGTATACAAAAACAAAATGTACAAGAGATATTGAAACAGGAGGATCACTGTGAGTTCAAAAGAATTGGACTATGTCCCTGTCGGAAATAAATAGATAAACATTTCAAAGGTTAGGCATTTGACTAGCTCATGGAAATACGACTGGAGGCTCAAAAGAACCTCGCTGTCCCTCCCCAGGAACCATTAGTGTTCTATCTGTGGTAAGAATGTTAGCATGGTACCTCAGGCTGATACTCCTAACACTTGGGAGGCTGCCTCTGGGTTTTGACTTTGTGCCCGTTTTGTAATCTCAGGACTTGGGAGGTGAAGGCAGACCATGTGTTCAAGGCTGGCCTGGCTTCTGTCTCAACAAAAACAGAGACACCTATTCTGTCAGGCAGGGAGCCCCAAATACAATCCCTGCTCCTACTTAGAAGTTGGATGCAGGAAGCTAACGAGACCCACAAGATTGTAGGGAGCAGTTAAGGCTAGCCCAGCAACTAACTGAGACCATGTCTCAAAGCATCTAGAAAAGGCCAGGGAGGCACGTAGGTGGTAGGTCACTTTTCTAGTAGACCCTGGTTTCAATCCCTACACACATCCCAATAAAAAAATCAAACCAAGTCAATAGCAATTCAATATATTATCAGCTGACTAACATTGAACTAACCTTATCTCCCATTTATACCATGTGTCACACAGAAACACACTAAGCGCCACTACAGCATGGCATTGTCTTAAAACCTAACAGTAAACCAGAACACGGGCACTCTTTCCTCTGTGTCTGAGATGCTAGAATCACAGGGGTGTGTCACCACATCCTGGATGCATTACTATCTAAAAATAAAAGAACAAAACAAAACGAAGGCAACTTTTTTTTTTTTTGAGATAGGTTCTTTCACTATGTAGTTTTGGACATCTGGGAACTCCCTCTGTAGACCAGGCTGGCCCCATCACAAAGGGATCTGCCTACTTCCACCTCCCCAGTCCTGAAATGAAAAGTAGACACCACCATGCCTGACCCTTTAAAAATACTATTTTATTATTTTTATGTGGATAGCTCGAGAGAGTGTGCATGTGCATGCGTGCGTGCGTGTGTGTGAGTGCATACGTGCTTGTGTGTGTGTGTGTGTGTGTGTGTGTGTGTGTGTGTGTGTGTGTAAGCGCAGAGTCCGTTCTCATATCGTGTGAGCAGTTTTGGGGTTGGGACTTGGGTCACCTGACTTGGCAGCCCCTTCAGCTGCTCAGCTATCTCGTTTGCTGTCCCCTCTTTTTTCAAATATTTAAAACAGATTAGACAAATTTCTGAATCTAATTAGGGCCAAGATTTGCAGTATTCCACGTTTTATGTGTAAGTATATATACATTTATGTACAAAAAAACCTTTATAAAAATTGGTTGTACTGGCTGGTTTTGTGTGTCAGCTTGAGGAAAGTTGGAGTCATCACAGAAAAAGGAGCCTCCCTTGAGGAAATGCCTCCATGAGACCCAGCTGTAAGGCATTTTCTCAATCAGTGATCAAGCAGGGAGGACCCAGCCCATTGTGGGTGGTGCCATCCCTGGGCTGGTGGTCTTGGGTTCTATAAGAGCAAGCTGAGCAAGCCAGGGGAAGCAAAGCCAGTAAGTAATATCTGTCTGCATCAGCGCCTGCTTCCTGACCTGCTTGAGTTCCAGTCCTGACTTCCTTTGGTGATGAACAGCAATGTGGAAGTGTAAGCTGAATAAACCCTTTCCTCCCCGACTTGTTCCTTGGTCACGATGTCTGTGCAGGAATAGAGACCCTGACTAAGACACATGTCTTCAGCTTGTCTCCTGCATGTTCTGAAAGGAGGCTTTCCTGGGGCTGGCTGAGGGAGCAGGAAGGGGCACTGCTAATTAGTCCTTCAGCTCCTCAGTTGGAATCAACAGCTGGTTCCTCCCTCCTACCCCTCCTGGGAGACAGGAGCCTGCCTTGTGAATGTTTACCTTCTCTCCTCACTCTGAGAATGAGCAGTCTCGCAAGGCGACTTAAAAAATAAATCTCTGGGGTCCTCCCAGCGCTCATGAGGCCTAACCCAGAGCCCGTCCTTTCCTCCTCCAGGAGCAAGCAAACCTTTCACTTAAGAAAACAAAGACCAGAAAGGAAAATAACAGCCATGTTTTGAGCTTGGGAACTCTGGGGGAAGGAGGGGAAGGAGGGGGCGGAGCTCAGACAGCCTGACTTCTGTCCCTAATGGATTTATCAGCACAAGTCAGAAGAGAAAAATGCTTTTATTATAGGACAGTGCCATCACAGCCTGCCAGTTTCTCTTCTGTGTTTGTGGTGGACACTGGGCCAGGAAGGTCCTGTCAAGCAGCATGGTGCTTTGAAGAAAGTGATAGAGAACACTGAGGAGATAACTGACTGAAAAAAACCGTACCAAATCCAGGGCCCAGTGGGTCAGCTGGGCTGGGTGGGGTCTGGCCTGCCTGTGAGATCTCGTTGAAATGAATATCTTTCCATCCCCCACACATCCAGTGGGGTAGACGGGAGTCCTGTTTGAACTCCAGGAGCTGTGGTGGGGCTGCAGTGGTTGACAGATCAGGAGTCTCCCATCCCTTGGATGGAAGCATGAACTGCTGATGGAGGAGAGAGCCATAGGGGGGGGGGGTCTGACAGGATGGGGACCATCAAAGGCAAGGCCTAAAGGGCCATCTGCAGTAACCCTCCAGAGCGGTCTGGAGTGCAGAGAAGAACGCTGACAGAACAGATGCTGCCTGTGTGAGGACTGTCAGGAAGCAGGGCAATGCTTTTGTTCCATTGTTAGCTGCAGCAACAGAAGCCGAGCTTCTCATAGAGCAGGAGGCTCGAAGTCCAAGACTGGGCTCTCTTCCCAGCTTGCCCAGGGATGCTTCTGCCTGTCTTCTCACCAGAAAGAAGGCACATAGTTGCCTAATTTTCTTCTTGTGAGTACAGTCATCAAGAATCAGGGCCCTATCCGTAGCCTCATTTAACTCACTACTCTAAAGGCCCCATTTTTTTTTTTTTTTTTTTTTTTTTTGGTTTTTTTTTTTCGGAGCTGGGGACCGAACCCAAGGCCTTCGCTTCCTAGGCAAGTGCTCTACCACTGAGCTAAATCCCCAACCCCAAGGCCCCATTTCTAAATACCGTCAAAAGGACCTCATGCCCTAAGTCATTCCACAGTCACTTTCCTCAGTGGAGCTTCTGATGAGACCCCAGTTTGTGAGGAGACTTTGAGAACAGAGTTAATAACTTCCTAGGGAAACATGTAATAGCGCTCTGTCCGTTTGTGGTTAGGGGTTTAGAAGGAAGTCTGCTCCTGTTACTGGACCATGTTAACAGTTGGCTGGTTGTGAGCATCTCAGTAGAACCTCCCCGGGGCCGGCTGCTATCCTGCCCTCGGACCTGATGCTTTGGTGGGCAGTGTGCGTGACGTATGATGCTGGAATCGCGCTTAGGGCTGGGGCTGGCATTCTGTTACTGAGCTATATCTCCTAGTCTGTTTTGTTTTTAAATTTCAAGTTAGAGTTTCACAGAGCTGTGTTTCCCAGGCAGGCTTCAAGTTCACTCTGTAGCCAAGCTAGGCCTTAAGCCCACAATGCTCCTGCCTCAGTCTCTGGAGTAGCTGCGATTACAGGTCTATATATTCCATATTCCCCACTTACTGAGTGTGGGAAACTTGAGCAGGTCATTTGGGTGTGAGCCTCAGTTTCTTTGTTTGTGAGACAGCTGTGAGCTAATGAAGCCCTAGAGCCCTGGAGAAGGGAACTGGAAGGACCATGGCTTGGGCATCAGGTGATTCAGGTTAAAATAGGAGGTCGGATAACTTTGAGGGACCTCGTAGCTTGAAGCCCCGGGCTCATCTGTGACTGTTAATGGTGGTGATTCTTGTTCAGATCCTTAGGTGGTCTGGGGAGAGAGAAGATGCTGGGCGAGAGGTTACTTTGAAGGTCATGTATGGTGGAGGGCTTATTGGGTTCTTGGATGGCAGGAGGGTTGAGGCCTGCTGGATGCTGGTCAAAGGAAGACCCCAGTGAGTTGTCCATCTAGGCCAGGCTGGCCACAGGGTCTGATGATGGCTCTGTTGTCCTCCACTAGGTACTGCCATGACCTTTCTTGGTCAGAGAGATGGTTCTTGTTGACAAGAGAGAGGGCTTATACTGGCCAGGATCAGGCAAGGTGAATTTTGCAGCCTTGAGACCAGTGGTGCTTTGTGCTGAGGCCATGTGCCCTGTCAGAGACAGCTTAGAGGGTGGGCGGTGCATTCCTCTAATCCCAGTGCTTGTGGGGAGGAGACAGGATATCAAGATCACTTCTGCTCCACGTCCAGCTTGAGGCCTGCCTGGGCAACCTGAGAGCTTCTCTCCGAAAGAGACAAATAGTGTAGCAAGCAGAAGTGAGCCCTGGGTTCACCTCCTGGGGTTTGCTTTAGGGTGCTGGGTAAATGCATAACACCAACGGCCTATTATGGCTGAGTGATCATAGATTGTCACGTGACGTGCTGGGCCTCAGTTTCCTAAATGATGGTGGTAACAGTGTTGCTGGCGACTGTCTGGGCGGGGCTGGCTGCAGCAGGGTGGGGGATCACAGGACAGTTTTTCTGTCATTCTAGAATGTGTCTTCTGAGTCTTCCTTGGATCCTTGGATGACACACAGCAGCATGTGCACCCACCATGAGCTGCATTCTGTTCAGTATCGAGTCCTCAGAACAATCTATGACCTAACCATGATGCCCCAGTTTCTCAGTTAACAAAACTAATACTGGATGGACAAGGGCGGGCATCATGTCTGTAGGCGCGGTTCCTGAGTAACTAAGCAGAGGGATTAGTTCAACCTGGACTATGTAGAAAGACCCTATTTCAAAGAACCCCACCCACCACCACGACCACCGGTCAACCATAGAATCCAAGTGTCATCACTATAACAAGTGGCTCTGGGCACCCCACTGCTCTTAGGGTGATCTTGATAGAGTTGTGGCTGTCCTTGTCCTCTTTTCTTTTCCCATAATCTGTCCCCTTATAAAGGCGTTGACTCCTGTCTTTGAATATGTTAATATCTTAAAAATGGAGACAGTTGCCATTTGTAGCTAGCTGGTCTGGGACTCAGATGAACCTGTCTGTTGTGTGTGTGTGCTACTGCGACCGGCCCGGCCCGAGCTAACATTTTGGCCTTTTGTGGTGTGTGGGTGTGGGTGTGGGTGTGGGTGTGGGTGTGGGTGTGGAATAGGAGAAAGGGTCTCATGTAGCCTGGGCTATCTTCAAACTCCAGATCCTCCTGTCTCCATCATGCAAGCTCTGGGATCACAGCCAGGCACTGATATACCCAGCTGTGGGGTGGCCTTTAGAATTAAAAAGGGATGACCTGTGGCCATGGGCAAATGACTGTGATATATTTTGGGAACATTAGGCAATAACGTGTATGTTGGGGCTATAGAGAATGCTCAGCAGTTAAGAGCACTTGCTACTCCTCTAAAGGACTAAAGTTGGTTCCCAGCCCCCACCCTGGTCGTCTTACAGCCACCTGTAACTCCATTTTCAGGGGATCAACACCCTCTTCTGTTCTCTGAGAGAACCCCCCCAACAGTTTATATTCACAAGACACATACATACATATAGAAAAACAAAACTAAATGTAAGGTATATACAGTAAAGGAATGTACATATAAGAAGAAAAAGGTCTTTTTACAGTATTCCTAGTGTGGACTGATCACTACTAGTTATCGTACAGTGGGCACTGATCACTACTAGTTAGGGCTAAGTAGACACAGAAATTAACAGCGAGCATCCTGAGCTGGGCATGGTAACTCAGGCCCGCACTGGGAGGCTCGTAAGGGCAGGAGGATACGTTCAAGGCAAGCTCGCAAACACAGATGGCTTCGGAGAGTCCTGTTTAGTACTTTACTTTGTGGGCGCTTTATTATGTTCTGTGGAAACAGTCAGTTCACAATGGAGTTGAACAAACCTCCCATCGGTAGTCTGAGAAGCATGGCCCCAAACTAAGACTGCGCACTCCGACATTACCGGTGGTTGGGTCTGCTGCTGAGAAAGCAGGTGGCTTTACTTCTCTGTGCTTTTCCAAGTATTACCAATGATTATGTTTTATCACGTTAGGCAGAGGAAGAAATGGACCTATTATAAAAAGATGATTTCTATGCCAGAGAAGTTAATTTCTTTTTTTTTTTTTTTATTTTGGTTCTTTTTTTCGGAGCTGGGGACCGAACCCAGGGCTTTGCGCTTCCTAGGTAAGCGCTCTACCACTGAGCTAAATCCCCAGCCCGAGAAGTTAATTTCTATGGAAAGAATTTTCCGAAGAATCAAGACCGTTGGGAGAAGCTTGGGACTGATAGTTCCTGCCTTAATTGTAAATAAAGCCCATGTTTGGTGGGGCTGTGCTGGCTTAGTTTTTGTCAACTTGACTCAAACTGGAGTCACTTGGGAAGAGGGACCCTCTCTGGGGGAACCGCTTCCATCAGACGGGCCTGCGGGGGAAGTGGGGGAAGGATGACAAGCCAGCAGTCGTCATTGGTGCTTGAAGGTACTACTGCCCTGTGTGAGTGGTTCTGCATAAGCAAGCGGGCTGGGCAGACCACAGAGAGAGAGCCAGTAGAAAGCAGAGTTCTTCCAAGTCTCTGCCTCAGTCCCTGCCTCAGTTTCCCTCCACGATGAGCTCTAAGCCGTAAAGTGACGCAAACAGTTTCTTCCCTAAACTGCTTTTGGTCACAGTGCTGCTGTAGCAACAGAACATAAAGTGCGGCAGTAGGATTTCTCAGTGAGTCACTGCCTCATGATGCGCTCATTGGAGTCATTCATGGGAGAATGAAGAATGTCTTAACGGCATTTTAGGCGCTCTGTAACTAAGGAGCCCTCATCTATGTGGTTGGTGGAGAGCGATAGAAAACATCTCAAAGGACAAGACACTTTAGACAGTTCATCTTTGTCGTTGCTTGTATTTGAGTGTCTGAATACCCCCACCCCTCTCTCTTTCTCTGGAGACATTCTCATGTAGCTCAGGCTAGGATTATAGCTGGTTTTTTTGCCCCGCCCCGATAGGTCTCATGTCTGTCTTAGATTGGCCTGGAACTCAAGATCCTCCCCCCCACTCTGCCTCCCAAAAGCTTGGGTAAGAGGTGTGCAGCAAAAGGTCTAGCTTGAGTCATTTCTAAGTGGGCACGTGTAGGCTCAAGTCTTGTATGAAAGGTTCGAGGCCTGCACCAGCTTATGCACTGTAGCCACAATAGCAAACCATACACTCTGGGCTTTGTCTAAAATATAGACATGCGCATCTAATCCTGAAATTGACACCATATACAGGAAAAACTCAAACGTCTCATTTTGAAGCTGCAACCCCCCTGCCCCCCGTGAGGACATTCTTGGATCCTCAGCTGAGACCGATCATCTGGTCACAGGTGCTGGCTATGCAGTACAGACTGACTTGGTACAGCCATGTATCCCCAAGGTTGCCAGCCCTGTCTCCGAGGTCTCTAGAAGACAGGCTGTGGCAGTTGGCAGAGTCAGCATTGTCTCTGTGGTTTTAAGAACAGTCAGATGGACAGAGCGCTCTGGTCTCCGTGGACTGAAACCTTTAACACTGAACTGTGATTTTTCTTTTCCCTTCTCAGCATTTATTGTGGGGACATTTAACATAGTTTGTGTGTGTGTTGGCCGGAGATATTAAACATCCCTCCAACCTCAGTCTTTGGCAGCCAGCCCAGCTGTCTTTGCTCAGCCCTCTTCTCTGAACTTCCTCATTCTGCCCATGCAGAATGTTTCTAGCAGTAAGAATAGATGTGCTTCCCCCCCACCCCCAATGGATTGTACCCAAGAGCGTCACAGAAATTTGCAAAGCAACTCTTAGAGAGCTTGGTGAATCAGCCCCTTTCATTTCCTCAAAGGAAGATGGAAAATTTTTGTTCTATTCTTGTCTGAGTTTTCCTTTGCTGTGTTTTGCTGGATTATCTAGGAGATACTCATGTTTGCACTGACTGGAATGATGAACTGCTAGTGGGCAGACAATGAAAGGAATATCCGCTGTGGCTAAACCCACCTCGAGGGACTGCTCTCTTTGTTTGACATCAAACTCAGCCAAAGCACGACGAATGGGGTTTTCTTGCTATGTCCACCCCACCCTTCTGATGCCGGGAGGCAGAAGGTGGTTTTGACAGATTTGAAGCCCACAGGTTGACTGTCTATCTCCTCCTTGGGTTTTGACTTTTTTGTTTTTGTTTTGAGACAAGAGATGAAATGGGTATTGTTCTTTCTGGCTTTTTATGGCTACCATTTCTGCCTAAGAACACTTGCCACCTTTGAGTTGACAGCAGCCATTTTATTTGAGCCGTGGCTTGTAGGTCAGGATTTGGAGAAGAAGAAGTGAGGCTCAGCTAGGCTGTCCTTGCTTAAGGAGTCTCCTGCAATTGCGGTCAGGTGGTGGCTGGAAATGTGGTCATCTGAGGGTATGATGACATCCATGGTGGTCATTCGGCCCTTGGCTGGGAGTTAAGCTGGTGGCTGTAACTAGGGCATCAAGCAAGCACCTTCCCAATATGGTGATCTCAGATTCTCTGACTTTCTTAGGATGCGTGGCGTCTCCCAGAGTGCTGGTCCCAAGATGACCACATGGAAACCTGTCGGCTTTTTCTGTCTCATCCTTTGAACTTTCAGTGTGGTGCATCTCTATTTTCTCGATCCAAGCATGGACAGACCTAACTTCAGAGTCCTCCTAATAGGAGTAGTGCTGAAGAATTCTGGGTCTTGTTTAGAAAGTCCCATACTCATGGCGGTCTCAGAGACACCACGACTCTATGCTTCCCTTTTGGGGGCAGACTTCACAAGCAGTCACGTTTCACCATGTTTTTGAGAGGTGCTTTAATTTTTAACCAGCCAGCAAAACAAGGACTTTGGTCAGTACTCACGGTAACTGGAGGCGAGCCAGCTGCATGACAGGACGGGAAGCGGGCTTTAGCAGCGCTAGGGTACTGGCTCGACATCGGGAATCTGCTGCTGCTTTGCCATTTCTTAGATTGTGCTATCTGAGCCTTGAGCTCTGTAGGTAAAGTCACTTGCCACCAAGGCTGACAGCTTAAGTGGGACCCACATGGTAGGAAACAAGGGACTCCTAGATACTCCACCCTCCGCACACCGTCCACGAACAGTCAACAGAAACAAAAATAATTTAATAAATTACGCTATGGCCAATGCCTGTTGGGGAAACAAATTAGCACCGTCTACAGCAGGGGATGCCGGCTAAGCTGGAAGGCCCCTTCCAAAGGTCTGAGGCCGCTCCTGACTTGGTGGTCTTTCCTTGTTGGCTGCTGGGTCCTGGAGACGTGAACTCCCAGTGCTGAGTTCATTCGTCAGGACCTACTTCCCCAGCCAGAGCTTGCCCAAGAAGCTAAGCTCTTGACCCTGTGAAACTTGGAGTCAAAAACGGCCTGGGAGAGGTTTTCTGGGGGAAGCAGGTGCCACTTGCCACTCAGGCCCACCACCTTCATTGTGTAGACGGGAAATGTGGATAGGATTTTGTTTGCTTGTTTGTTTTTGTTCCTGTCCTGTCAGGATTGATTTACTTTATTTCTTGATATAGGGTCTCATTCTATAGACCCAGCCATCCCAGAACTCCTGTGTAGACCAGACTGGCCTCGAATTCCCAGAGGTCCATCCATCTACCTGCTTCTGCCTCCCAAGCTCTGGGATTCAAGGTGTGTGTTAACAGCTTCTGCTTCTTACTTTAAAGTATCTGTGAGCGAGCATGTCGGGGGCGAGCGGTATGCACATGAGTGACCTAGAGGCCAGGAGGAGAGAGATACTGGATCCTCTAGAGCTAGTTAGAGGTGGCTGTGAGCTGTGACAAAGGTCTGGGGAGACAAGCTCGGGCCTCTGGAGCTGCACCTCTTAACCTTCTAGGCATCTTTTCAACCCTAAGCTGTTTGTTTCAGCTGTTCTGAATTTCAGATGAAAAGAAAGGAAGGAAGGAAGGAAGACAGCAGGCAGACAGACAGATCTATCTGGCCGGGCTGTTAGTGATTTAATGAGGTGCTGTTGACACAATGGCCGGCATACTCTGGCATGTAGTGTTTAGCCAGGCCCGGTCCTGCCCTCACCTTCTCTTGTTGACTAACATACATAAAAATAGCTATTGAGGGAGAGCTAAGTGTGTGTTAAATGTTGGTGTAGGTAACTGTGGTCTCATAATAGTCCTTGAGGACGTTGATGAGGGGTACTGAGAGGTAAGCCGGCCCTGCTAGGTCACACGGTCAGTGGAGATAGAGCCAGGACTTACATGCAGGCTCTGGATCGAGCCCACGTGCTGTAATGGTTTTGGGTCAGGGGTGGGGGCGGTACATGTTCAGGAGTATGGAGAAGGCCTCCAGGATCCCTGTTGGGATTGACGGAGTGAACGGAGTTCTGGTCTAGCAGCTGGGTTTCCAGTCTTTGCCGTGGCACCAGGCACTCATCCTCATGGGAGATGGACGGACTTGGTTTCCTTGTCTGTGAAATGGGAGCACCTGTGTTAACTGATGGGCGTCCTTTCCAGCTCTCTGGCTCTGTGGCCATGGATTTCATTTTTCGGCTAGCCACGTGCTGCCTACATTACAAACCCCTGTAGTCTTGGCATGCTGGGAAATCCAAAGCTTTGTCGCCAGTCTACGTCACAACAGACTTAAACTTTAATTTTTTGCAGTACCAGGGATTGAACCCAGGGCCTCTTTCTTCCAAGGCAAGTCTCCATTGCTGAGCTGTATCTGCAGCCTCTGATATTTTTTATTTTGAGATATGGTCTCATTAAGTCGACTACACTGACCTTGAACTTGCGCTCTTTTGACCTCAGCCTCAGGCTGAGACTTTAGGCTTTCTACCACAGGATCTGACAAAACCTGAAGTTTCTTGACACAGTACTTGACACAGGTTTTATAAGGGCTTGGAGATGTAGGGTTGAAGCCGTGAGGCCTCAGTTCTCGTGCCCCTGGCAGCCGCCTCTGGTGTGTCTGAAAAGAGGTGGTGGTGGGTGGAGTTTTGACAGGGATCCCTTTGCCCTGCGCTCTGTGCTCTCCTCTCCTTCCACTTTAGTAGCTGCTGTGGTGAGGACGGAGATGTCTGCAAGCCAGCAGAAGTGATACAGCCTGCTCGCCTGGAATGCTGTGGTGGGCGGAGGCATGCTGTGGGCAGAGGAAGTGCCAGATGATCTCCAGAGCTTCCCAAGGCTGGGCTCTGACCTTGCTCTGTGGACTACATGGTTCTAAACCTGAGCTGCTTATAAAGTGGACCTCGTATTCGCAACAGCTTGATTGGTGGTTGAAACACTGCCTGGTTAATGTGCACATCACTTGTACCTCTGAGGTTTAATGACTCTTTTTAAACCTGGGTCTCAAAGTAAAAACAGTTTAACTTCTTTGGCTTAAAAACACAGAAACAGTCTGCTTGTGGCTGAATTCAGCGAGGTTGTGCTTTAGTAATTCTGCCTCCCTCTTCCTTAAAGAATCCCGTGGGTTCAAGAATGTGTGTGTGGCTGACGCTTGAGAAAGCACAGGGCCTGTCAGTCCCTCCGGCGGCTGCTGCTGCTGCTGCGTGTCCTGGCCTAAGTCCACAGGGTGCCTGTCACTCCAGCCCTCCTTCCCCAAGGAGGACTTGCCCGACTGACCTTGCGCTGGGCGCTGATGAATTTCTTCCTCTGTGGAGCTTTGGGCCTTGGGCGTTGAAACATTCCTTCCTGTTGGCCTTCGCCCCATCCTTGTGCCATTGAGGACAGACGGTGAATTGAAAGGGAGCCATTTTCTAACTGAGGGACATTCTGCAAGATCACAGCTCCCATGTTCCAGATCACACCGAGAAAAAGAAAAGCAAAAGGAGAGGGAAGAAGGCAAAAGAAAGCCAGGAGTGAGGCGAGGAAGGTGGCAGGATTTCCCAGGGCTCGAATATCTGCTTGGATCTGTTACCCCATCCTGCTGTCCTTTGGTCCCCAGGTTCATGTGACACAGCCTTGAACTGCTTTTACTAACACGGGACAGAGATTTTGTAGAATGTCCCTACAGGCCACACTTCTCTTGCCTCAGCCTCCCCAGGGCTGGGATTGTAAGTATGTGTCCTGATGCAGTGCAGAGAGTCAGAGATCAGGTCAGGAGCGGTGGGCAGAGCTAATGTTCTGATCCTGGCCACCGCACCATCACATACGACGACGATCTTATTTTTAGAAAATGCATACTTAATGCTTACAAGTCTCCATTTCACTCTCACTTTTCCCTAATCTGAAATTATTTTAAAATGAAAAAAGGACTGTCTTTCCATTCCAATTTTGACTGTGGAATCCTGACACTGGCCACACATATAAAGGAAGTCTATGATGTTCAGGGCCCAGGTACTCATCTGCTGATGTGGAAGTACTTCCTGGTCAAATCAGAGGGAACTAGAGCCCCTCTATATGGGGAGTAGTGGGGGTGGACTCTACCAAGGCCTTAACCTCTCTAAAGCCCTTCTTTGGTTTTAGGGGGACTGCAGGAAGAAGACACACATGGTGGTCTCTGTCCTTCCTGTTGGTTCAGGACCAGAATGGACAGTGTGAGGCCATGGAGCAGGCTCTGGCTCGGACATCAATGCTGTCCAGGGACCTGAACCTCCCTAAGATTAGACACCTCCGTGCCCTGCCCCATTGTCCACTCAAAGTTCCGAAAGGTCACAGGAGTAGTTCTTGGGACCCAGGGGAGGGAAGGGTTGTTGGATCTTCCATGTAGGGAGGGCCCATATTTCCCAGAGGTCTTGGTTTATACCCGCTGTCCTCACACAGACACTACCACATCTGTCATCCGTCAAAGGTGCCATCTGACTACGACTCCATGACCACATTACTAAATGTCCCATGCAAGAGCCCAGGGACTTTGCTGCTCCTTCACTCTTGCTGGTATATACATGTGCGTTCTTGACCGTCTCTTCTGTCCCTCTCCTGTGTCCCTGGCTTTCTGTGTTGTGATCTCTGTGGAAGGGGCTTATATCGGAAACATGGCATCAGGGCATCCTCTTGTATGAGGGACAATCCTCAGGGAGGCAACCACCAGGATTATTAGCAGGCTCTCCAACAGGCCTCCTCTACCAAAGTCAAGGTTTGAAGTCGGGAAGGAATGTGACTGAGGGAGTGAGGCTGTGATTGAACAGTGATTTGGAGGTTTCCACAGTTCAGGATCCTGGTATTTCCTTCCTCCTCCTGTTCATGGCCTCTGTGACTCTGAGGTCCTTTTAGCCGAGGTGTCCTTTTCAGATGCTTCCATCACATAGATCGGGCTGGAGATGTTGAAGTCTTTACAGAGCTAGCCCCAGCTTCTGCTGCTCCTCACATGGCTGCCCGTGCCCAGCCCTGCCTCTCCCTGGCTCCTGTGCCCTCACGCTTCGCTCGACCTTTCTGGTTTATTATCTTCCTGGGCCCTGCTCTACCCTGGCATAGTCAGTCAGCTTCAAGCCTTGCTGTGAGATTCTCAAGGTAGAAACTGTCCTGCCTCCCCCCATTATAGGGCTGAGAAAAAAAAACCCAGACAGACAGTGGCAACAGCTGAAAGGTGCCAGGAGCAGGCTGAATCATAAAAAGCGAGGGCTTTAGGGCTAGGACTGTATTGTCTAGTACAGTAGCCATTATCCATGTGCAGTTGTTGAAGGTATAATTTAAATTAATTAAAATGTGGTGCAGTAATAGCAGCAAGAGTTCCTTTGGCCACCTGTGGTACGGGCTCCGCTTCTAAGCCTTTAGGTTAGTTCTGTCAGCCAGCACGGAGCACTTACCGTCTCTCCTCCAAACATCGCTCGGAGTGCTTTCTTCCTGTGTGTTAGAAGTGCTCACAGGACTCCCAGACCAGATCCGATGGCTTTTGGAAAGCACAGCTTGCAGTGAGCTTATTTTAAACAGCTCAGGTACCCCTGACCATGATTCTAGAGTGCCCCTGCCACCAGTGCCATGTCCTTCATGCGAGGCAGTTCACCCTGAACGTGGTTGGCGCCGTTTGTCGGTACCTACTCCATATTGTCTGTTAAACTGATAGTTGTTTCCGGTTCACCCTGTCTGAAGAGGAAGCTTCGTTACTGCACATGAGCAACCATCCAAGACAAGGCAAATTCTTAACAGCAAACTTGGTTTTTAAAGTCTAATTTGGACCAGAAGGCGGGTGTGGTGACACATACCTGTGGTTCTGTCACTTGGGAGACTGAGGCAGGGAAACGGCTGTGAGTTTGAAGCCAGCCCAGACCTGCCTCAAAACAGTAGACAGGAAGAATAAAAATCCCAAGCCAAGCAAGCAGGCAAGAACAATCCTGCAGGCTAGAGGTGTCGTTCAGTGGTTAGGACACTTGCCTGTACGTGTGAGGTCCCGGGTTCTGTCCCTACCACCGCACGTGCAAAATAACACACGTGTAGAAAAGTGAATGGTGACTCTCGGATGACACCGTGTGGGTGACCAGATTCCAGCAGGTCCTTTCTCCAGCAGACCCTGTGTCAGGGCCACCACTTTATAAAGTCAGAAGATGTAATGGCTCCTAGCGGAGGGTCTTCCCCTGTAGAAGTCAGGAAGCTGGGAAAGTGTTCCTGGAGGAATAATTGCTGACTCTGACTGGGCGCCGTGACGTCTCTCTGGTGTCTCTTCACATCTAGAGCGTGTGACGGCCATGTGTGGCGCCATGAGGCATTTGAAGATTTCAGGTCTTGGGTCACTGTTAATCTCCAGTTATCACCGAGTGTCCTAAAGAATTTGCGAAGCCCCAGCAGTATTTATTTATGTGGAAAATTAAAGGCGTTGTTGTTCTGAGACAGGGTCTCGCTGTGTAGCGAGAACTCACCTTTTAGAATAGGCTGGCCTCGCCGGTGCTGAGATCAGGGGTACGTGACACCGTGCCCAGCGTGGCCTCTTTATAAGAGTTTGTTTACCTCACAGTTTTAGAGTGTGAAAGTCCAAACTGCAGCTCATCACAGAGGGAGTGTGTGGTGTGTGTGTTGTCTACATTCTATTTCTTGTGATGGCACAAGAAACTCCAGGGAACACTCATGAGAGGGCGAAGGTGAAAATGGCCATGGAACGCAGCCAGCGGGATAGTTTGGTGACCAGAGACTCTTGCCACCAAACTTGATGGCTTGAATTTGGTCCCTGGAGCCAATGTCTCTATAGGTGAGAGGAGAGAATCAACTGTATGAATTCATCCCCTGGCCGCCACATGGGGGGCCATGCATGCGTGCCCCCCGCCCCCACATCATATACATTTTTAAGAGAAGAACAAAGTTGGGAGTCCCACTTTACTGTGAAAATGGCTCTCTGGAGAGGTCTGAGGGACCCCCTTCCCAGCGTATCTGTAGACCACTGCGTCTGAGTGCTGAGGGAACCACTGGAGACCAGTGCACACCAGATTAAACGTTCACTGTCACGAGTGAGATACTTGCCTGCTATGCAGCCACAGACCGTGCTACCTGGCTCTGGTTGTCTTATCTGCACGCTGGCCCCGTGGTTCCTGTCGAGCCTGTCTTACAGGGTCATTTCCAGGCTCAGCTCATGCCTTTGAGGCCTCTCTCCCCAAACCAAAGCTGTGTGTCCATAAACAGCTTCACCAAGGAGCCTCTGAAGTTACGCACCATCTCTGATATGTAGGACAGTTATTTTTAAAAAGCTGACATCCTGTCGCTGTGCCCCTGATTCTGAGGACACCTCCATGAAGCCACTCATTATCCTCAGTTTACAAGTGAGGTAGTAGAGACTTGGGTGAGCCGGTTGGCCAGAAAGCAGGGACTTGTCCCCAGTTTGTAACTCTCTGGCACGATGCTCCTGAGGCTCGCTGGCTCTGGATGTCATAGCCAGAGCTCTTATTCTGCGTGGGGCTGTGGTTTGACACACTGACACATTCAAACAGAGATTGCCGCTGTCAGCAGTTCTTTGCTTAAATAAATCACTCTCCATGTGAGTCACCTAAGTTGAAGATCTAAGACATCACATAGAGGGAACCGGTTTAGAACTCCCTTCGAGTGCAGATTTTAAGTTGCTGGGTGTGGTGGCACACGCCTATTAACACCAGCGCTTAGAGTAAGTTCCTGGCCAGCCTGGGCTTTATGGCCATCTCAAAACAGGAGATTACCAGGCCTGGGATAGTAAACTGCTTGCTTTGGGGGAGGGGCAGGCTTAAACTGGCCTTGAACTCCAGATCCCCCTGCCTCTATCTCCCAGGAACTGGAATTATTCGAATGTGCACCCATGTCCAATGGCTCATGTGTTTTGAGAGTAAAGACCTGCCCATCTTCTGGAGGTGTTTGCCCTTATGAATTACCCATCTCTGTGGATCGTTTCCCAGAAAAACAATGTTCTGTGCACTCAATCCTGAAGTATCCTTATTCCACTTTGGAGGATCGTTTGACTGTGACGTAGGTGACAAGGGACCACAGTGAAGTCTTTCCTTTGTAGGGAACGGAGCAGAAGGCACCTAGCTGTTGAGATGGTATTTAAGGAACTCTTAGTTCAGTTCAGTTGCATCAACTCTGCTCCGGAGGCAGAAGTCCTCCAGCCGCTGGCCATGCTTAATTACAATGCTGAGCTGGGGGTGGGATGCAAATTGGCCTTCCACTCCCTACCCACTTAAGTGTAACTGATACTGTAACTAACTAAAGGTCTCTGGCTCAGTCCTGTGCCTTTTAAAGGTCCGCTTGAATTGCATTTGATAGAAGTCCAATTCCGGACTTCACTTGAACGAAACAGAAAGCGAGGGTGAAGGTAGTGAGGGTGAAGGTGGCGATGGGGGGGTCGGCCTTAAGGGAGAGAGCAGTGCAGTAGGGGCTGCTGGGACCCTTCTGCCATACCTCTGTCACCTCTCCTGGTTCCAGAGTGACAGCTCAAAGCTACTCCATCTTCCATTCCATCCCGTTAGCCACCTCAGTGGGGAAGTTTCTTTTGCTAAGTTTAAGAAACTCTTTAGAATGAAGTCTCATTAGTTTTGATACATAGGCCTCTTTCTCCACAATCACAGCGGTTGGGAGTATGCATTGCTAGTTGGCCAGGCTCAGTCTCGGCGCCAGAGGTGGCCCTGGGGTTGATTGAGGCTGTCGGTTTGTTGGTTTGTGGGCTCCTATACCTCAGTACTTTGGGGGAATTTGTTTCTCAAGTAGACAGAATTTCTGGCAAAATTAAGAACTAGATCATGCTACCCCTTCCCCCAACAACTGGAATGGGAGCTGTCCCTGACTGTTGCCTGCCTGTGGGACCTGCTCTCATGACTGGGCTACCTCAGTAGGACAGGATGTGCCTAGTCCAGCAGTGAAGGGAGAATGGGGGGGGGATATGTGAGGGGTGACTGGGAGGAGAGACAGGGCTATGACCCAGATGTAGAGTGAATAATTAAGTAAATTACTGATAAAAGCAGTAGCTAACATCGTCTCAGGAAAGATGAGCTTGTTACCTATGACCACTTCATGACTAGATCTGTGGTAGGTGGATGGAGCTGATCGTGCGATACCCAGGTGTATAGTTCATTGTTGGGACAACGTGATTATTAGACCCGGCTCTTGCCCACCACCCCCACCTACACCCTCGCGCTCCTGAATATACAGAGTCCTGAAAGGATGTTACCTAGGCTGGCGGGCCTCAAAACACTGTCCAAGGCATCTTCAGAGATACTCAGAACCCTGTGACAGTTTGGTAAGTTCCAAATATGATCCAGCCATTTTCCTGAAATCATCACAAGCTGGGATCCCAGCCTCCCAGAGGCTAAAGCAAGAGGGTTATGAGTTCAAGGTCAGCTTGGGCTACAGAGGGAGATCCTGTCTCCAAAGCAGAAAACAAACAACAAAGTCAATCAGGCAACCTCTGCTATCCCTTCCCAGCACGTGGGATGACTCAGAATCTGGAGCTGAGCTGGATGAACAACTTGCAGACAGCCTCTGAGGAGGACGCCAGCCCTCACTTAGGGCTTATGTAACCAAGGGCAGGGCACCCCGAACTGTGAAAGCCTGTGGACTTCCCGAGTCTTAGGAAAGTCCAGTTTCCCTGCAGGAGGGACCTCTCTCCAACGCTGAGGAGAGAGCTATGTACAACACAAAACCCCCGATGACTGCGACACAGAACTGGGGTCAGGGCCTGTGCTGGAAGAGGGATTGGGCTCCAGAGCTCCGGAAGTCAGCTGTACTGTCAGGCACATCTGCCGAGCCCACAGCCCAAGACGATAAGGGGATAAATCAGAAGAATTG
Source organism: Rattus rattus (assembly GCF_011064425.1). Taxonomy (NCBI): domain Eukaryota; kingdom Metazoa; phylum Chordata; class Mammalia; order Rodentia; family Muridae; genus Rattus; species Rattus rattus. The sequence continues at coordinate 7,134,047 of NC_046166.1, read as the reverse complement.
ATCCCAGCCTCCTTCAGCCCCACGAGACCCTATATTTCCACACGTACAGCCCAAGTTTTTAAGACGGTTAATTGTGAGGAAGGCCCTTTCCACCTTGCAAACATCTGGCTCCCTCAGATGCCTGCAAGCATTGCCACTTCCTCTTCTCAGCCAAGCAAGGCCTACGTTCTTCTTGGGATCAGCTCTCCCACCCACCCCCACCCCACCCCCACAACTCCCAAGTGTCCCCACTCTGGCCCCTGTGAGGATCCTGCTTACTCCTTTGAAGGTTTTCTAGGAGTCTCCTCTGCGGTAGATGCTCTGGTGAGGGTCTCTGCTGAGTCCCACAGCACCCACACACTGGTGCTTCTAGAGTGGGCACAGCCATCAGACTGGAGTGCCCCGGGGTCAGTCAGGGTCCTGAAGTTGTAACCCTGCAGTCAGTGTTTAACATCTATGAGCCCCATGGTTTAGGGATTTGTGGGAGTGTGGGAAATGGTGCGGTCACTGGAACTCAAGCCACCAAAGGCAACCGAGAGTGTTTCCCCAGGGGACGGAGGACGTTTTGACACACACTGGGCTTTCTGACATAGTCGTCACTGGACATAATTTTTACAGGCAAATTACAGGGTGTGGTGGTGAACGACTATTAAATTTCAGCACTGGGGAGGTGGGGGCAGGAAGATTGAGAGTTCAATGCCGTAGCAAGACTATTCTGAGTGTGTAAGCAGATGAATGAATGAATGAATGAATGAATGAATGAATGATTGGGACACTTAATGTATAACATATTTTCTTTTTTTTTTTTTTTTTTTTTTTTTTTTTCCGGGGCTGGGGACCGAACCCAGGACCTTGCGCTTCCTAGGCAAGCGCTCTACCACTGAGCCAAATCCCCAACCCCGACACTTAATGTATAAATGTAGCTAAAGTAAGTTTCAAATGGGCTTTCTTCTCAGCCACATGACCAGCTTGAAGTCCTCATGTAGCTGGTGGCAGCCACTGACTGGACAACGTAGATTCTGTGTCCTTCTTACAGTGGCGGACAGGTTTTGAGTGGTGCCAAGCGTATTGGCTGGTAGAGTGATTCAGGGCCCTGCCCATGTGTTTCTGGTCCTTCCCGGTGTTTCTGGTCAGATGCAGCAGACGCTTGCCGCTTCCTTCCCGAGCCTGACGATAATCCCTCCATCTTCCCCCTGCTATAGGATGCACGCCAGAAATTCCGGTCTGTCCTGGTTGAGGCGACGGTGAAACTGGACGAGCTGGCGAAGAAAATCGGCAAGGCTGTAGAGGACTCGAAGCCCTACTGGGAGGCCCGCAGGGTGGCAAGGCAGGTAGGACAGCCCGGAGGTGCTCTGCCCGCTAACCCCAGTTGCATGCGGGGTCACCTTTTGGTTTCTGTATCTCCCACTGAAGGTGAGAAGCACCTGCCCCACGGGAAAAGGTCAGGGCTCTGTCCAAGGATGGCTGCCTTTGATCAGCCTTCTTATACCCTGCCTCGTCAGCTCCATCCAGCTCGTGACGCCATTAATAGAGTGTGAGTGCCGATTCGGATGGCCCTTGTCACATGACTCGTGGTGGCTGAAGTCTCTGATTTGGAGAGTTGACTCATGTGTACTGTGAATGTGTCCAGCGCTTCCTTCCGTATGTTTCTCCTCCCTTAGTGGCTGCCTGTGAGGCACAGGGCGGAATGACCCTCGGGTAGCCCTTCTTACCTCTGACCTGTTAGAGTTTGTGTTTACAGTGAGAACAGCTCCACTTAGACATGGACTCTGTCTAAGGTTTTACGTACAGAAGGAATCAGACACAGAAGGGGTTGGTGGACAGACAAGTGAATGACAGATCTGGGGAGCCACCAGTCGATTCTATGTCCTCTTCTACCCACCTCATCACCCACCCTTTCATCCCTCCAAACTCCTTCCTGCTTAAAGCTGGATGGGTAAAGCAGTCTGGTTGGCTTCATCCAAATTGTGCTTTATGGATGGGGCCCCATCTGGCTACGGCACATCCTGGAGTGAGTCTTACAGCCTTCTTTTTCTGTACCCCTAATCTCCCTCGTGGGAGGGAGCTGTGTTGGGAGACGCCCCATCTGCTGGGAAGTGATAGATCATGTCATATCTCTTTCTTCTCAATCTTCTCTTGACCCCAAACAGAATGATCAAGGTCATCACAGAGTCCCTCAGGCAGCTATTCAGTTGTTCGGTGTTGCCAAACCAGGTCCTCGCGGGTGGGTGACAGCCTCGATGAGCAGAGCCAAGCTGAGTCTCCAGGGGATCAGGGCAAGATCTGAGTCTGCAAATGACCTCTTTCCCGGTGGCTGGTGAGGAAGTAGGGCAAGGGTGGGATGTCCCCGCCCTCAGCTCCAAGGGACCCCATCTCTACTGGAAGGGTACTCTAGGCTGAGGCAGGAGGTTATTACATTTTATTCTGTGGATGTGGATGATGAGCGGGGACAGATGCTGGAAGTGGCCCTGTGGCCTTTCTGATGGCAGGAGAGCGTCCACCTACCTCAGCTGCTGCCAAGTGGGGCTTCCTGTTTTCTTTCTCTGCCTGGTCCCTGCCCGCTTCCTTCTGATGTTTGAAAACCCCTCTGACCATGCCCAGCAAGGACGGTATCCGAGTCCTGACAAGCACTTCCTGCAAGGGTGTACCTCGAGCTTTGTCGTCCCATTCTTGAGATGCTGGTGGTACAGGGCCAGCATTGTTCTTAGGAACGTAAAGGAGAGGATGTGTCTGACAGTGGGATCCCTGCATGAGCTTGAGTTTCAGTCTCACTTTTTAAAAACTAATTTATTGTGGAAAACTTAGAACCAGCTTACTGGCTCCTCCCTTCCCTCCTTCTTCCTTCCCCTCCCCTTCCATGTTTAAAGGAGGCGTCGTACATCTGAATGCCTGTATCCAGCATCTCATTGCACCCCATCCGGTACTTATAAGAACAACCTTTACCACAGCTTGCCTTTCTGTAAAGATGTATAGCCACAGGGCCAGCAGAATTGTAACTGTGCATCAGAACCCTGCATTGCCCCTCTCCCAATATCAAATCGCTCTCCTGACGATAAATCAGGCCCATCCTGTGACCCCTGAGGCCAAGTCCAAGTTGTACCAAGAGGAGCCAGACCATGCTGTCTTTTCTGAACTGGGCTGGGGGCAGGGGACGGGCTTTGGTTTCTTTGAGAGCTTTTGTATTTGAGCTCTAGCTGGTTTTCAAGGCCGCTTTGATATGTCTGTATCCCATCCGGCCGGCTGGCCAGCTGACGGCTCGAGGATGAGGGCAGTGCGGCGCTCTGTGGGGTCTAAGTGCCTGTCAGGTACCAGGGATGGCCCAACCCTTGTTTATTTGCTGGCTTTTGATTTGTTCTCCCCCCTCCTCCCTCACTCCCCTCTCTAAAACATAACAAGAAGTTTTCCGTGTAGCCATTTTACAATGTGCTAGTTCAATTCCATTAACATTCGCCTCGTTGTGCAACCCAGACCACCAGAACCTTCTCTCTTCTCACACTGAGACTCTGTAGCCATGGCTATGCGTCTCTCGCCATTGCTCTCTCTCCACAGACCCTGTCGACCATCCTTCTCTTTCTTCCTAAGAGCTCGGCTGCTCTAGATGCTTCCTAAGCCATCGGGTATTGAGCAACGTCCGATGTTTGCGACTGACTCATTCACTTGACATTTGTGTTTGTCCCCAGTGTGTCACCTCAGAGTTCCCTCCATTTGTCTGTCTGTCTATTGAGACAGAGTCTTACTGTGTGGAACCAACTGACCTCAGAGAGAGCTCCCGCCTCTGCCTCCCGAGTGTCGGGATTAAGGTGTGAGCCACCATGCCCAGCTCCCTTCCCAAGAAATTCTTTTTACGTGAGTTTATTTTGTGTGTGTGGCGTAGGGCAATGTGTAGGGATCAGTTCTCTCCTGTGCAGTGTGGGTTCTGGGGATCAAACTTGGGAACAAGGCTTGCTGGTCAGCCCCTGTATCCTCTGAGCCATCCGTCCCAGTGGCCCTGCCTTGTTTCTTAAGGTGAATGTTATGCCACAGTGTGTCTAACCACATCATGTTTGTCGTGTCAGCATTGACAGTCTTGTTATTTTTAAATGGTTGGAATGTGTCAGAAGAGCACAGAGCCCTTTGTTGTCTGTAAGGACAGCGCCAGCATGAAATGACAAGGTCAGAAAACTCAGAGATGCTGCATGCCGTGTGTTTATGGGGCCACGTAAGGCCATGTCCTACATTTAACCTTCTTTACAAGAGTCACTGAGGGAGGAAACATTTGAAAGTTGTCAAATGGCTTGGCTGGGAGAGCGCTGGCAAGGCTGGGCCTGTGAACCAGAAAGCATGGCTCAGAGTCCCAAGTCACCAGCGAGCTGGGGGACCTTCAGCCGGTCTCTTCATGGCTGAGCCTTCCCCTTCCCATAAAATGGAGTTGTCCCCTGTCTGCTTTTGCTGCAAGTCAAACCACTTGTGACTTGGTGGCTTGGAACATTTATTTAGTTTATGGCCCTGGCTAGTGTACGGCTTTGCCAGACAGGGTGTTTGTTTGTTTGGTTTTTGTTTCTTGGGCTTTTGTCCCCCTGACTCAGGCTTGACTGCTGATATTGTCTGTACACTTGGTTTGCTGCAGGTGGCTTATCTTGGATGGCCTGATTTGTTAGACACTGCGTGGCTGTCTCTCATCAACAGGACAGACTGGCCCTTTCACATGGTGTTGGATTTCAGGAGCAGAAAGAGCGCATGCCCTTCCTAGGTCACTGCTTGATTTTACATTTGTTGATATCCTCCTGGCTGGAGTGGGTCACGTGGCCAGCCCCATTCCAGGAGGCGGAGAAAAATGGCCTTCACTTGGAAGGTTTATTAGAGGCATTTGTGTGATCTACCCTGGCAATTGAATTCATATCTAGAAAGTGTTATTTAGGGGTTGGGGATTTAGCTCAGTGGTAGAGTGCTTGCCTAGGAAGTGCAAGGCCCTGGGTTCGATCCCCTGCTCCGAAAAAAAAGAACCAAAAAAAAAAAGAAAGTGTTATTTAGAGAAATGCATTATCATAGAATTTTTCCTGTCAAATATTGTATATTTACAACAAACCTGCTGACATAAAATATACAGCCTCGCTAGAGAGACGGCTCGGCAGGTAAGTATAGGACTGCAGTGGTTCTCAGCACCAACATCTGACAGCTCACAACTGCCTGTGACTCTAGCTCCAGGGGGTCTGAGGACACACACACACACACACATACACACACACATACACAATGAAGATAAAGCTTTTTAAAAAATACAATAAAAACCAAGCAGCACCAAAAGCCCTAGGACAAAATAAGCAGCAGACCTTTGCTGGCTGGGAGGGGATCTATAAGGCGTCAGAACCAAATGGATTCCCCACATGCAGCCACCTTCCCATCTCGTCTTGAGTTTCCTTATGTCCTGCAGACGTTCCTCTCGCACTTACGAAAGTGAACCTGTGTTCTTAGCGGCAAATTTCCTTTTCCTTTTTCTGGGTGTGCATTGCACAGTTGACTCATTACCTCACCCGTGGCCAGCAGTTCTGTACCACATGCTTGCCTGGAGCTCAGCTAGTGCACATCTCTGCTCCATGAGGTACGTCACACTCCAGGGCCCACCAGAACCAGAATCGCTATGTCTCTGCCCCTCAGGGCTCGTTCAACAGCAAACTCAGCAGAAAGAATAGAGAAGAAGGCACCAAATGGACTGCAGAGAGAGTGTACTCGTTCACCGTGTAAGAGCAGAAACAGAAGGCAGTCACCTCAGCTCAGAACATGTGTCGGGTGACTGGTGCTGTTGTAGCTCCCTGCACGTCTCTTCAGTGACCTAGGAGTACCCCAAGCATGGATTTGGGGTTACAGCAAAAGCTAAGCAGTAGCCACATGTGCAGGCATGGAGTCTGTAAGTGCTGGGCTCTCCTGGGCTTGTTCAGTAAGGAGCTGAGGACTCAGTTGTTAGTGTGCTGACCACCACACGGGAACATCTCTGTGGGATGCTGCTGACCAGGGAAGCTTGGGAAACTGGTGTGCTTGAGGCCTGTAGGTGAGAGAGGCTGTGGAAACCTCAGGAGAAGAGAGGTCTAAGGGAGGAAGTGGCACGAAGTGTGAACATGGGTAAGTGTAGGTAGGGCCTGGGGAAAGAGGCCAGGGGGCCAAAGCACCACTCGGGGAAGGAACATGAAGGGCTAGTGAGAGACAGTATACAAGCTACAGATCGGCTGGGGCACGATGGGAAAACGTCGTTTTGTGGGAAAACACGTCATGCGGTGTCCCCATGTGAATGTCCCTGCTATTTTAGTTTGGTTTGGTCTGAGGTGGTCTTCTGGGAGCCAGGGTTGCAGGTGTGTCCTGTCATGCCCAGGGCTGCAGCACCACCTGTCTGAGCACTAACAACATGTTAGTATCTCCCTTTAAAAGCAAACTTATTTTTATTTTATGTGTATGAGTATTTTGCTTGCACATATGTCTGTGTGCCATGTGTCTGCCTTGGTGCTCTTTGAAGTCTCCAGGGAGAGTCAGACCTCCTGGAACTGGTGTTTTGATGGTTTTGAGCCATCACATGGGTGCTGGGAACCACATTTGGTTCCTTTGGAAGAGCAGCCATCTTACAAGCTCTTCCCACACCACACCCCCATTTTACAAATGATAAAACCAGTAATTGGAGCCTAAAAATTGCTTCTTGGGCCTCTACCCAAACTAATCCCGTTTGGAGGCCTCACCTGAGAGAACATGAAGCAGTCTAATGCCGAGTGACACAGTCGTTAGTTGTGGTCAAGATTGTGTGATGGTCAGACTGGCCAATAGGAAGTTGTCAGAGAGCGGGTCTGGCTTGGGTGTTTGAGGTTTCTCAGAACCATTAGGTGGAGGTGACTGGATGCCTTAGTGGGAAAGCAGGAAATTCAGAGGGACAGGAAGATGAAGACAGGATGTGTATTAGAATGCCAAGAGTCAGAGGTCAAAGATGGAGGAGAGAGGTGAAGGCACTCTTTTACACGCTCGAGGAGGTCCCCTTTAGAGCAGGCTTGGGGTAGGTTACGCCGGCCATGAGGCACTGCAGTTCTGAGTGGTGAGCAGTACCAGGAGGCTGGGCCTATGGCAGTCAGAAAATTTCTATCAGAGTGTCAGAGTGGGATTGGCTTCCTCATTCTCAGAGGAGAGCAAGTTGAGGAAGGACAGACAATGCGGTGTCCAGTCCCTGTGAGGAGAGCAACAAGAATTGGACCCCAGCCTGCCTGGTCTGGTTGCTGCCTGACGGCTGGCACGTTGTGGACACTTCGATGGTATGACCATCCCATGGGCACTGAGGACACCTGCAGGGCACACAGCAGCCTGAGGGGTCTGCGGTTATCCTCTTCTGCTTACCTTTTCTGGGCTGGGCTGACCAAAGGGACCTTCTTTTGTTTTGTTCTGTTTTATATTTAATGGTGTGTGTAAGTCTGTCTCTTCATGAGCGAGTGTGCCGTGGCATGGATGTGGCCCCTTCACGGCACACTCCCCCCACCCTGGAATGTCTGTATGGCTTCCTCATGACTCCTTCCCATGGTAATCTCTGCCCAGTCAGAAATTAACTCACCGTGGGACTTGGGTGAGGAGGTCTGGCGTGATGACGTACATCCCAGTGGCCCTGGTCACATTCTTCTGGGTGGCCACAGGCCAGTTCTAGGAACTGTGTCACCCACGCTGCCTGAGGTGAGGGCGCGGTGGAGTGAGGGGGCACCCGTCCTGAAGCAGAGTGATTTACAGTGCATAGGAAGGGCAAGGTTACTTTTCCCTGGTCCAGAGGATGTGCCCTGCCTCACAGGATTGGCTAGAGCGCCTGGGAGTGAGAGAGCAGCTGCATTTTGGAAGCTGAGATTTTTTTAGTTCTCGCCTTTGTTTTTGTTTGTTTGCTTTTCATGTTTTGAGACAAGGGCTTGCTATGTAGCCCTCGACTACCCTGAAACTCCATACGTGGACCAGGCTGCCCTGCACTCACAGAAATCTTCCTCTGCCTTCAGAAGGCTGGAATTAAAGATGTGGGCCACCACATCTGGCTTTTTTTTTTTTTTTTATTAACTTGAGTATTTCTTATTTACATTTAGAATGTTATTTATTTATTTTTTTTTAAGGTAAGCTTTTGTCGTGTAGTCCAGGGTGGCCCTGAATTCCTGACGCTCCTACCTCAGACTCCCAAGCACTGGAATCACAAGTGCATGCCACCGTGCCCCAAAGGCCAATGTGTATGTGTTTGCTTGTTTGCTTGTTTGAGACAGGGTCTCACTCTGTAGCCCTGCCTGGCTCGGATCAAGCTGGCCTGAAATGCAAGAGATCTGCCCACCATGTATGGGGCGTGCAAAGATGTGCAACATCACACTTGGCTGAAGCCAGCACTTTTGAACTAGGATGGGCTCAGGATGAGTGGCAGCCTCTGCCAGGCCAAAGCCCCCACACAGAGGGACGTCTTGGCTTCGGGGGCTGTGCCGAATCCCGGGGTTGGCCCTACCTCCTGCTTGACTACTGGGCATCTTGACTTAGGACTGGAACTAGGCCTAGGTATGGTACAGCCCATCTGGAAGCTTCCCTGGCAGTGGTGTGGTCTACTTGCATTTGAGCCTTCTCTAGGTGCAGGTGGCCGCAAGGTGAGATGGGAGATTGGTTGTAGAGTTCTCTACACTATCTGAAACGCTGTCAGAGCTCCTTGGATGGTTCTGGCTAGCTGCTGTCTACTTTTATTTCATTGTTCTCTTGAGACAGGCTCTTGCTATGTAACTCAAGCTGGCCTGGAGCTCGAAATTCCCCTGCCTCTGCTCCTGAGTGCTGAGAGGACAGGCCAGAGACACCACACCTGGTTTGCGCTCCCTGTTTTCACTAGAACGATGACACTAAAAAAGAGAGTGCCTTCCTTCCCTCCCTGACACATGGGCGTTCCCTGGAGAGAGCGACAAGGAATTACTCAGCTGTTTCTGTGTTGTCACAGGTGAGCCTTTCAATACTGCTAGGCAGCGTGGAGCTCTGGCCAGACGGGCCGGATTCCTCAAAAACACTTAGTACATTTTCTGTTCCTGTTTTTTCCTTTAGGGGTGCCCCAGGCTTTCTTCCTTTCCCTTTTCTTTCCTACCCCCACACGTGACTTTATATTTCCCCTTTCCCTCCTGTGAAAATTGATCCTCAACCCAACCAATTAATTGCATTAGGAATGCAGCTCCTAGCATGTTTGAAGCCCTGCATCTGAGATCCAGCGTTGCCAAAAGAGACCAGCATGACCCCATATATACAGCTGTTAGGTCAGCATTCCAGAGGGCTAGGGAGGAGGTCAGGTCAGCCTGGGAGATGTATATCCTATGGATCATATGTGGACGCACACACACACACACACACACACACACACACACACACACACAACCTCAAAAAGCAAATCAACATAAAGCCTAAGTGAAGTCGTTCACACCAAGAACCAAGAAGTAGATGTTGGGCGGCTTAGGGATGGACAGACTCCTCTCTGGGCTTTCAAGTAGTTGGCTTGAAAGGGTTCTTGTGGGTTAGGATACTCTGCTCCCAGCCCAGTGGAGACAGCTTATTCCTAGCCAGTGTTTATCTCAGGCAGGAGCTTCTTGATATGAGGGAGGAAAACATGCATTCTCCCCCAAGCATGAAACACTTAGAAGGCCAGACTTGGGCAGTATTTTCTCGTCCGCCCTTCCTCCCTTCCCTCCCAGGGCCTTGTGCCCGATAACCATGTATGATCTAGCGCCGAGACGCTCCTCCAGCCCCGGGAGAGCCATGCTGTGTCTACAGTGGAATGCATGCAGCCTCTGAGCCACCGCCAGGGTTGGCCGCACACTCCGTTAAAGCCATATTTTGGGGCAGGGGCGGTTGTTTGTTTAAATGCCTCTCCTGCCTGGTGGTGGATCCCGTCTATAAGCCCAGTCTGGGGAGGCTGAGGCAAGAGGATTGCCATGACTTTGAGACCAGCCTGGCCTGAGAGTTAGATTTTCTCTTCTCTCAAAAAAAAAAAAAAAAAAAAAAAAAACCCACACAAAGCCAAAACCAAAAACACTGAACATAGAAAGATCTATACCATGTAATATTTGGCGGTAGACATTGAAAGGTAATTTTCCTAGGCTGATGAGATGGCTCAGCTAATAAAGTTGCGTGCTGCCAAGCCTGACAACCTGCGTTCAACCCATAGGGCACACGTGGTAGGAGGAGAGACCAAGATACCAACGTTAGCCTTCATGTTGATCACCTCAGTAGGCCTGAGCACGCACATGTTCCTGTGCACACACGGTGGATAAATACAAAAGGTTAAAAAATGTAAAGGTATTTTTTCTGAAATGCCCATTTAATAGAACTCTTGTATTTATGTGATAGTTATTTTTTTAAAAAGTGTATGTTGTGCGCATGTAAGCAGGTACTGAGGAGACCCACGGAGGCGAGTGCCCTGGCCCCCTGCAAGAACACGCTGATGTGAAACCATAGCGTTTACCTCAAAGGGAATAAGGTTATTCTGGAGATGGATTTCAGTAACCAAGTCCCGCGAGACCCAGAACTAGGTTACCCCAGGTCCGTGTTCCCACACAGAAGCAGTTTCCCGCAGTTTTATAGTAACAAAACAAAGGCAGCTATAAATCAAGGCATTTAAAAATACACTGGTGGGGTATATTCCAGAGTTCTCTCTAACAAGATGGGGTGGTGTCTGCTATAGGCCTGAGCCACTGCTCTCTGTCTGATGGCATTCCTAGCGTTTGTTGGGCTTGCTGGAAGCTAGTGATATTCAAAGTTGATAAATTCCAGAAGGTTTTTATCTGTTAGTCACAGGATGTTCTGATAGGGAGTAGGCAGGGAATGGCTGTTCAGGGGCCTCAAGCTAGCCTGAGATAAGGTAATTGGCCTCTGAACCCACGGCATTCCAACCTGTGCCGATCACAGCGGTTCTAATCTGTCAGTCAGCCTACGTAGCCTCAGCTGCTTTCTAGGAATTCCCACAAGCAGCGCTCTTAGCCCACACCGCCCCACCCCCTCTCCCCCACCCCCATCCCCTCACTGCACGCCCACCCCACCCCACCCCCCAGCCATCTCTCCAACCCTCTCGTGTTTATTTTTATGGGCTAAATCTGGACCCTACAGAATCAGGAGCCTGCAGTAGGGTGCTGTCGGGAAAGCTTTGGGCGTTAGCCACCCTTCCTTTGGGCTTCTGACCCACACCTTGTGGAGCCATGCAGGCCTCTTTTGCAGGGACTCATTGCTTAGCAGAGGGTGAATCTGGCTCGGCCGTGAGTGAAGACAGTTTGGAGCTGAAGAGAACTCGGCCTATGCACGCTGTGCTGGGCGGCTCCCAAGCCCGGGCGGGGATCTCACTCCGACAAAGAACTGGACGGTTTTCCTGGCCCATGATCCCCAAGAACAAACCTGCTGGGGCCTGGTCAGCCCCAGACAGAATTCCAAAGGGCGTCTTGGGAGGCTAAGCTGGCCCTCTCTGAAGAATCTTCTGGAATCTGGGCCCCTCAGAAGCTGTTTCTTCTGTTGACTTCTCCAGCGGCTTTCTCCTCTCTCCCTCTCTTCCTTCCTTCATTTTTTTGGTTGTTTGTATGTCTTGAGACAGTTTCACTCTGTAACCTACACGGACTCAGAGCTCACTATGTCCTGCAGCCTCAGCTTCCTAAGTGTGGAGTTTGACTTCTTGAGCTGCCACCCCCCCCCTTAGGTCTTTATTTGTGTATATTAGTGGTTGGGGCAGTGGGTTTCATGTAGTACGTTCATAGATGTATGTGCTAATCTGATAATATTCACTCCCCTGCTGCCGTCTTTCCTCTACTTACACAGTCCTTCTATCATGTCTGCTGAAAAAGAATTAAGTTAATTGTTTTATTTTGAGACCAGTTTCACTGTGTAGCCCAGGATGGCTTTGAGCTTTCAGTCTCCTGCTTCGACTTGTTTGTGTTTTGAGAGCCTGTCTCTTGTAGCCTAGGCTAGCACAGAACTTACTGCGTAGCCACCAGTGGCCGCGATCACCCAACCCTCCTGCCCCAGTCTTCTTGGGCTGGGAGTACGGACATGCATCACACACCTGGCTTCCTCTTTTACCTTGGTTCCCACGTATGAGGTAAAACTCGCGATGCCTGCCTTTCTGCCTAACGGAATTGCTGTAGTTAGTTTGAGTTGTCAGCATGCCGGTCTAGAGTCAGAGTCATCTGAGAGGAAAGCCTCAATGAAGGAATTGCCCAGCTCAGCCCTGTCTGCGGGCAGTCTGTTGGGGGCAGGCCTATCATTCACTGGTGCAGGAGGATCCAGCCAGCCCCCTGTGGCTGACTCCTTCCTTCCGTCCTGGGCTACATAGGCTCAGCCTGAGCCTGAGAGAGCCAGCTAGGAGTTTCCAGGTAAGAGGAGATGCTCTGTGGAATCTTGCCTTCAGATCCCCCCCAAGTTCCTGCTCTCACTTCCTCCCTTTGGAGCTCCTGGAAGTGA